>NC_053389.1:512782387-512859887 GCF_905171765.1 Bufo bufo | reverse complement strand
GGGGACACAACCAGCATCAGGGGCACAAAGGGTGCAAAGGCCATTTTACACTGCCTAAGCTTTGATTAGTTAGTCTGCACAGACTAACCAATCAGAATGATCGCTGGCAAGGGGCCACTATGATTGGTCCCTTGCCGGCTTCTCTTGTGCCTCTGCTCTCTGTGAGAGACTCCAGGGCTGTGAAACTTTATAGGGTCACAACACCGGTTAACAGTTTGGGTGTAACTGTATGCCCGATTGAGATAAATTGCGGGAAATTACCTGCAATCTGGATGTATATTTATGTCCAAATGTGGCAAGGGGTTTCATGCATGTTTTACGCATTTTAGGCACATTGGATAAAATTTACTAAGTGTAATGCACCAGAATTCTGACTTTACTCCAAAACCTGGCATACATGCTTTACACTTCATTTATTATGTTTTACATATTTTTTGTACCTATAATATGTACACTATATTATTATCAGCCATACCTAGACTGGCAGATTTCTCCTCTTTCCCTTTGAAAATAGTTAAACGCTCAGATAAGCCAATCATGTATGTGTATAGGAGAGGTAGAAAAGATAGCTGTTGGCCGATAGCTATTAAAGATGTATATTCACCTTTAGTTTACGCTGTCTAAGGGCTGTTTTCCACAGCAGACGATTTTTGGGAAGGAAGTATTCCTTCCCGACATTCTAATGCTCCCAGTGAAGGAGACAGCTCCATTTACACGCAGCGATCTCCTCCACTGTATTGGGATGAGCAATCGCTAATGTCATCGCTCATCCCCATAGAGAATCATTATTTGTCGGCAACACAATCTGCTGCTGGCAAACAATGATTTTTGTGACCGCCTGAAAGATGCAAAATGCTCGTTCATCGGGTAATTGTTGGCACCTTTACACTTGTTAGCGATTATCTGGTTGGTCCTTGGCCAGTGTAATAGAGCCCTCAATGGAGAGAGCAACACTTGAGTGGCCTCTACTCCATTCTTGGCAGTGCACAATGGGGCCTTAATCTTGAGATAAAGATCCTGTGGATATGTCATAAATGTTCTGATGGGAATAACACTTTAATGGCAGGCCTCCAGGACCCGGCTGTATGTTCATCTATAGGTACAACCGATCACCCAATGAAAACTGAAACTCTCATTCATTGGGTGAAACAGTCATTCATTGAGACAACTTAATTATCATTTCTGGGCTGCAAGTCGTGCTGTCCAAACATCACTCTGCTGCCCAGAAACAATGTAGCTATATTGAGTGATCACTCACTTTCATACTTTTAAGATAATTGCTGCAGTGCTTCACGCCTACAGAACAAGCAGTTGACTGTTGTGAAGGAAAGCTTCCTTCCTGATAATCGGCTGCTCTTGCTCGGGTAAACCTGCATTAACCCATACGCTTCCTTGCATGTTCTGATGCCTACAGCTCTAAATTTGTCAATGACTTCATATATTGTTGACTACAATGTAGGGATGTCCGATACCGATACCAGTATCGGGACCGATACCGGACATTTGCAGAGTACTTGTACTGTCGCCGATACCACTGCCGATACCTGATGGTCCCGTGTCCCAGATAATCATCCCAGATGACATCTTGCCGTGATTTCGGTTCCCTCACTCACGCCTTCATTTTGCAGACTACACATGCGCCGTTCAGTTCCATCACGCTCGCGCCCGGCCATCACTTCTCGTCTTTAGTGTGAGCGTGATCACTGCCTTCAGGCGCTGGAGAACGCAAGCCAGTGATCACGCTCATGCTAAAGACGAGAAGCGACGGCCAGGCGACAACGTGATGGAACTGAATGGCGCATGCGCAGTCTGCAAAATGAAGGCGGTGCGTGAGGGAGCCGGAATCGCGCTTTAACAGGCAGTGCATGGTGACAGATTCCCTTTAAAGCCACTTCCTCCCAGTACTTTGGTGCATCCGCATGGGAAGGATTACACCAGGCCAGGTGGGTATGGTGCATGAAATGGAGGATAAATTCAGTTAATTTCTCTCCATTTCATGTTCAAACAGTGAATATAAAATAAGGTGGGGGGTAATGGGCATATAATAGTGATTCCCAACCAGTGTGCCTCCAGCTGTTGCAAAACTACACCTCCCAGCATGCCCGGACAGTCAAACGCTGTCCGGGCATGCTGGTAGTTGTAGTTTTGCAACAGCTGGAGGCACACTGGTTGGGAAACACTGTTTATATGCCAATTCTCTCCCTTCATATGCCCATTCCCCTCCTTATATATGCCCAGTGTATGGCTAGGAAGGGATTTAAATAAAGTGCTGAGTCCCTGGATCAGAACCTGATAGGTCCAAGACTCGGCACTCAATTAGTCAGAAACACTAGTACACAGTAATAGAGTAGATAAGCTAATCAGCCCACTGCTAATCTCCCCCAGAACACACTCTCTGCAGGGAGAAACAAAGCACTACATCCTATAACTGAGGATATGGTCACGTCCCAAGGGGGTGTGGCTTATCAGTGAGTCTCTCCCAATGGGGCCTTGCCAAGGATCACATCGCTGGACCCCAGACAGGTAAGTTTATTACATTAAAATAAAAGTTTTAAATTTTATGCTTTTTTATAGCAAACAATTAAGTATATTTTCCATGTAAAATACATATTATTATACAGAGGATTCCTAAAATGCATTGTCTAGTCATGTGAGTGCCGCTTTTTATGGCTACAACAGCCAGGCTACGCCTTGACATAAGATTTGTTTTTATAACTGCTCTGTCTGCTGTTGGGGTCATATTTTTATCTTTTGTATTGTTTGATTTCTCCATAATCCATCTCATCTTGCTGATCACTTAGTCACCTCTAAGAAGTCGTTTTGCTCATCCCATGGTATCACAATACATTTTCACTATTACTTTTTAACAACTGGCTTCATTGAAAGGATTCTAGTATTCCAGGTAATGTAAAGTCCATTAGGTCAGGCTCTTCATAGCATGACATGCAGTAAATTACAAGTGCTTCAAGCAGCTCAGCGAATTACAGTTCATCACTTTGAAAGGTTTTTTCACTGCAAGACTACAGATATCAGATCTGGCAGTTAGGATCCAATTAACACTTTGGTCAGAATAATCAGATTGCGTGTGTTAGACTTGTATAATTCATTTATTGCTTCCATGCATCTTCTGTCTGTAGGTAAATTTGTTGCTGTTACTAGATTTCAATGGTTTGAATGAGGACCCCTCTTGGCAGTGGATTATATATCAGGCTCCTCTGCACAGCGATAATGAACATCCCCTGTTCTAGCAATCTAGACTGCTTGTCCCATAGATATTGTCTCCTGAAAAATTGTGTGTTCCATAGCAGTTTTGTGCACTGATCATGTCATTATTTATCTGCGAGAAGATGGCTTGCAGTTATCAGAAGCGGATCTGGTTTTCAGAGCGCACGCTTCTTCAGCATTATCAATGTGTATGTTGCATACCAGGCCCATATATCGTAAATGACATATGCAATGACATTTACATGTGTACTGTCATGCACAACCATTTCTTGCTACACTGGACACATTGCTAGGACTGAATAAAAAAACCTTGATTTCTTTTAGAACACATGCACCAGTTATTCAGAATGACTAATAAGTGTCAGTTGAGTGGATTCCTACAGAAGGCACTTTAAATGCTACTAAATGCCAATAGTAAATTAATATTGAATCACTAAAAAACTAATATTCTAGCAAACTAGATAACAATATAGTAAGAGCATCCTCACCTAGCTATTAAAATAGACTTGATCATGACAAGTGTGTTCTGATCCTTCTTGGTAAGGTAAGGTCAGCTTATAATTAATCATCTTTTGTATTATTACCCATTTTAATTTGACTACAATTATTCACTCAGCATAAGGGAACAATTAAAAAATACTATATTTCACTTACGGGTTCCCTGAGATATACCTATTGCAAGAATCGCTCATTTTATGAGCTGAAGCAATTAATATTATCAAGCAGGGTAAGGAATTTAAATTCCCGACAGGTGTCCACCTGGGGCTGTCAGTAGAATATAGGTGCCATAGGTAGAAGGGCGTGCACAATGTGTTGAAGGGGATCTCTGCAATCTCTCAGTTCTGTCTATTAAGGGTACAAACACTTTAAATGGTGTCAGTATCTTATTAACAGTGCAAGGATGGGAAGCAATGACCATTTTGAATGTTTTATCTGCTTTCTGTTGCTTATAAGGGGCAAGAGGTAAATTAAGGCATGATCTGCAATCTGATGCCCTAAGATAAAATTGCTTCAAGGTAGAACTTAGACTTCATGCACACAATAGGCATACAAAAACCATAGGGAAAATTGCTCACTAATATAGAAGGTCTATGCCTATTTGCTTATCAAATTAAAGACAAAGTACAGAAAGGCCCCAGAGGATTGTGGAAGTGCTGTATTATGAGTCCATATTCGGGGGAGGTACAGAGCCATAATAGGACCTTGCACATAAGCCAGAACATAAGATTCCATTGCAAAAATAAAAAATCTAAGCAATTGACAATACTACCATTTTAATTTCACCTCCCTTGCAATTACAATTTTCTAGCATCTTATATTTGTGCCATTCTTTTATTATTCCTGTTAGGCTACTTTCACACTCGCGTTTGGTGCGGATCAGTCATGGATCTGCACAAACACATTCGTTCAGATAATACAACTGTCTGCATCCATTCAGAATGGATCAATTTGTATTATCTTTAACATAGCCGAGACGTTTTCTATTGTGCCAGATTGTGTCAGTGAAATCAGTCCCCATTGACTTACATTGTGTGTCAGGACGGATCCGTTTGGCTCAGTTTCGTCAGACAGACACTGCAAGCAGCGTTTTGGTGTCCACCTCCAAAGCGGAATGGAGACTGAACGGAGCCAAACTGAGGCATTCTGAGCAGATCCTTATCCATTCAGAATGCATTAGGGCAAAACTGATCCGTTTAGGACCGCTTCTGAGACCCCTGAACGGATCTCACAAACGAAACCAAAACGTCAGTGTGAAAGTAGCCTTAGAAGTTATGTATGATTTTTGAATCCAGAGGGAAAACAACAAGGCTGTTGTAGTGAGCTTCATTTAAATTAATATAAGGAGATATATAACGCGAGTTTGACCGCAACGCGTGGTTGATTAAATGTGTGGTTGTGTAAGTGTGTGACTTAAGATTAAGTGACTTTAGATTCAGGGACCTCAGTGGGGGACTGCAATTAGCAAGTTTCTTATTACTACATTATATTGTATTTTTTGCTTTTGTGGTGTAATCCCCATCTAGTATGTGTTGCACAATTGACAACGTAGTCCAGTGCACATCTTGCATGATGTATGCAGTCCTGGCACAGCCGTTCGAGGGTGTATATCTTTGTTTAAGATGTGAGCAAATTACCCGTTTGTAATCACAAATAGAGTCTCTAAACGGGCATATTGCAATACTGAGAGGCATTGACAATTTGCAAAAGAGTTTGCTTATCACTGAGCAAGCGCTCTTTGGGGTAGATGAGGGGAGGGTGACAGAGAGGAGGCTGAGGAAAGTGAGGTAGCTAGCTGGGTAACAGTTAGAAAGTGGGGTAGAGGGAAGAGTGCCGGGGAGGCTAGCCCTGATCTGACACACCCCAACAAGTTTGCACGTTTGGCAGATGAGGGGGATGTCAGTCCAGGGACGGCACTGCTGCAGCCGGACACTTTCTCTGCCAGTCAGGGGAATGTCAGCTCTAGTAAGCAGGAAACCAGGAGAGCAGGGCAGGCCAGACAGGTGCTGGTAGTGGGAGACTCCATTATTAGGGGAACAGATAGGGCAATCTGTCACAAAGACCAAGATCACCGAACAGTGTGCTGTCTTCCTGGCGCTAGAGTTCGACATATCGCGGATCAGGTTGACAGATTACTGGGAGGGGCTGGAGAAGATCCAGCGGTCATGGTCCATATCGGAACCAATGACAAAGTTAGAGGTAGGTGGATAGTCCATAAAAATGATTTCAGGGATTTAGGTCAAAAGCTTAGGGCCTCAAAGGTAGTATTTTCCAAAATACTGCCTGTACCACGGGCCACACAAAAAAGGCAGCGGGAGATTAGGGAGAATAACAAGTGGCTCAAGAACTGGTGTAGGAATGAGGGGTTTGGGTTCCTGGAGAACTGGGCCGACTTCTCTATCGGCTACAGGCTCTATCGTAGGGACAGGATGCACCTCAATGGGGAAGGGGCAGCTGTGTTGGGGAGAAAGCTGGCTAGAAGGTTGGAGGAGTGTTTAAACTAGGGACTGGGGGGAGGGAAATTACATTATAGGAGGAAAAGATAGTGCAGATAGAGAACGGGGGCAAGGTAGTGGGACTGGGGGAGGAATGGAAGAAGGGACTAGAACAGTTCAGAAGGAAAGGTGTAGGGTAAAAAATATACATAAACCTCTTAAATGTATGTATACTAATGCCAGAAGCCTGACTAATAAAACTGGGGAACTGGAATTAGTGATGTGTGAGGAGGACTATGACATAGTGGGAATAACTGAGACATGGCTGGATGATAGCTATGACTGGGCAGTTAATGTACAAGGTTACAGCCTGTTTAGAAAGGATCGTCAAAACTGGAGAGGGGGGTATGCCTTTATGTAAAGTCCTGTCTAAAGCCCACACTCCGGGAAGATACAAGTGAGGGACTTGAACATGTGGAGTCACTGTGGGAAGAGATACATGGAGCTAAAAACAATAATAAATTACTAATAGGAGTTTACTATAAACCACCTAATACACCAGAGTCCACAGAATGGTTTACTACTAAACAAGATAGACAAGGCTGCAAATCATAATGAGGTGGTTATTATGGGGGACTTCAACTACCCAGATATAGACTGGGAAACTGAAACTTGTATATCTCAAAGGAAACAGATTTTTGGCAATAACCAAAGACAATTACCTCTTCCAACTGGTTCAGGATCCGACTAGAGGGACGGCCATACTGGACTTCGTATTAACCAATAGGCCTGACAGAACAACAGACATGCAGGTTGGGGGACACCTGGGAAATAGTGATCATAAAGTAATAACCTTCCAATTATCATTCAAAAGAGCGTTTCTACAGGGAGGAACAAAAACACCAAACTTCAAAAAAGCTAGATTTAGCCAACTAAGAGAGGCCATAGGTCTAACTAACTGAGAAAAAGTCCTCATAAATAAAAATACAGCCACAAAATGGGATATCTTTAAAAGCATCCTAAGATCTCATTGTGAGAGGTACATACCATATGGGAATAAAAGGTTAAGGAACAAAAAGAAACCAATGTGGATAAATAGAACTGTAAAGAAAGCAATAAATGACAAAAAAGAAAGCATATAAATCACTAAAACAGGAGGGTAGCGCGGAAGCACTGAAAAACTTTGAGGAAAAAAATAGAACATTAAAAAAACTAATAAAAGCGGCCAAACTAGAGACCGAGAGATTAATTGCCAAAGAGAGTAAAACTAACCCTAAAATGTTCTTCAATTATATAAATGTTAAAAAGTATAAATCTGAAGGTGTCGGCCCTTTAAAAAGTAATGAGGGGGGAGTCGCAGAGAGCTATGAGGAGAAAGCAAAGCTGTTAAATATTTTTCTCTGCAATGTATTCACTGAGGAAAATAAACTGTCAGATGAAATGCTGAATGCAAAAATAAATTCCCCACTAAAAGTGTCCTGTCTGACCCAGGAAGAAGTACAACAGGATTAAAATAGACAAATCGCCAGGACCGGATGGCATACACCCCCGTATCCTAAGGGAATAAAGTAATGTCATAGCCAGACCCTTATTTCTGATATTTACAGACTCTATACTGACAGGGAATGTCCCACAGGATTGGCGCATAGCAAATGTGGTGCCAATATTCAAAAAGGGTCCAAAAACAGAGCCTGTAAACTATAGGCCGGTAAGTTTAACATCTGTTGTGGGTAAACTGTTTGAAGGTTTTCTAAGAGATGCAATCTTAGAGCATATCAACAGAAATAAGCAAATAACGCCATATCAGCATGCCTTCATGAGGAATCGGTCATGCCAAACTAATTTAATCAGTTTCTATGAGGAGGTAAGTTCTACACTTGACAGCTGCGAATCAATGGATGTCGTATATCTGTACTTCTCCAAAGCATTTGACACTGTACCACATAAAAGGTTAGTATATAAAATGAGAACTGGCTAGAACTGGATAGAAAACAGAGGGTGGTTATTAACGGTACACACTCAGATTGGGACACTGTCACTAGTGGGATACCTCAGGGGTCAGTATTGGGCCCTATTCTCTTCAATATATTTATTAATGATCTTGTAGAAGGCTTGCATAGTAAAATATCAATTTTCACAGATGACACTAAACTGTGTAAAGTAATTAACACTGAAGAGAACAATATACTACTACAGAGGGATCTGGATAGATTGGAGGCTTGGGCAGATAAGTGGCAGATGAGGTTTAACACTGACAAATGTAAGGGTATGCACATGAGAAGGAATAATGCAAGTCACCCGTACATACTAAATGATAAAACACTCAGTAACACTGACATGGAAAAGGATCTAGGAATTTTAATAAACAGCAAACTAGGCTGCAAAAACCAGTGTCAGGCAGCTGCTGCCAAGGCCAATGGGATAATGGGTTGCATCAAAAGGGGCATAGATGCCCGTGATAAGAACATAGTCCTACTACTTTACAAATCGCTAGTCAGACCACACATGGAGTACTCTGTACAGCTCTGGGCTCCTGTGAACAAGGCAGACATAGCAGAGCTGGAGAGGGATCAGAGGATGGCAACTAAAGTAATAACCGGAATGGGGCAACTACATTACCCTGAAAGATTATCAAAATTAGGGTTATTCACTTTAGAAAAAAGACGACTGAGGGGAGATCTAATTACTATGTATAAATATATCAGGGGTCAGTACAGAGATCTATCCCATCATCTATTTATCCCCAGGACTATGACGAGGGGACATCCTCTGCGTCTGGAGGAAAGAAGGTCTGCACACAAACATACAAGAGGATTCTTTACGGTAAGAGCAGTGAGACTATGGAACTCTCTGCCTGAGGAGGTGGTGATGGTGAGTACAATAAAGGAATTCAAGAGGGGCCTGGATGTATTTCTGGAGTGTAATAATATTACAGGCTATAGCTACTATAGAGGGGTCGTTGATCCAGGGAGTTATTCTGATTGCCTTATTGGAGTCGGGAAGGAATTTTTTATTCCCCTAAAGTGGAGAAAATTTGCTGTATCACAGTTCTGAAACAGCCGTTCGAGGGTGTATATCTTTTGCCTTCTTCTGGATCAACTTGCAGGATGACAGGCCGAACTGGATAGACAAATGTCTTTTTTCGGCCCTATGTACTATGTTACTAGCAGTCTGCAATGAAAGTTCATTTTGATATTACCAGATAGGACTGTGTCCCTACACAGTCTGACATTTGGCAGCATTGATTGGGTAGTGTTAGACAGTGCAGGGACACCTACCTACTGGTAACACCCATCTGGACCTTCATTGAAAACTGCTTGTAAATCATTCATAACTTCTAGCAGAAATAATAAAGGAATGGTACGTCACAGAGTCATAAGGATAGAATTCATATGAGAAGAGTTATAGGTCTAACTGTACTAATGGAAATAGTGCATTACATCATATTGTTGTTTAATCGGCCTGCTTAGGGCAATTCCACCATTTTGCATTCACCTGTTATTTTTGTACATAGCATATTTTCAAAAAGTAAGTAGGAATGTGATATTTTCCTTTAAAGATAATGGCTAAGGCACTGAGGTAAAGGCAATGAAAGAATTCGGCTATATGCTAATAAGAGTATTATTTGACATGAAACATAATGTACTTTTCATTTCTAAATAATAAAAAGGTGAAATGCATCTGAAAACACAAGTGGCTGGTGAGTGATGTTTCTTGAACGGTTTGATTTCCATGTGTTTGCAGTTCCTGTTGCATTTTGCTTGTACATGTTTGACTCATGCTGGCGTACCTCATGAGTTACCAGCATGATGCCAAAGCTTAACATTGCTTTAAACTAACACAGTCTTGAAATTCTCATTCGCAAAGTAGCCAATATGCTGGTAATATCCAGACTGAAAATACAACAAGCCTTTTGTGTATGTTTTATGATCACACAGTTGTATGAATAGCAAAGTACTAACTATGAACAGACAATAAGGTCTGTATAATTGATAGCAGATTCTGTAAGAAATAAACAAATTCTTCCATTTTTAACAGTTACTTGCATTATAATTACATCACACATATCTTGAGGAGTTTTTAGCATCTAAAATATAGTAAGTGTTTTTTTTTAATTTTATGGTGTTTTGAGGCATTCTTAACTTATAATTTTTTTTCAAAGACTTTACATATGTATTTATTTTTGGCTTTTCTCAAATCTTATAGAGAAGCTTATGGGAAAACCACCATAAAAAGACATATATATAGAATGCAGTATTAAAAAAAAAAGGTAAAGATGCTCAAACGCAACATAAAATACAGTTAAAACATTTTGTACTTCGTGCATTTCAGCATGAAAGGGATACTATTGATGTTTGAGGTCCAAGAGCTGAGTGCACAATATGACAAGTGTTTTTTTTTCAATCTATTCCAGCCCTTTAACCCCTTAAGGTGAAATAGGGCTGAGTCCTTAAGGACTTGGCCATTTTTTGCAAATCTGACCAGTGTCACTTTAAGTGCTGATAACTTTAAAACGCTTTGTTTGTTTTTTCGTCACATATTGTACTTCTTGGCACTGGTAAAATGAAGTTAAAAAAAATCATTTTTATTTATAAAAAAATACCAAATATAACAAAAATTTTTTAAAAATTGCAAATTTCCAAGTTTCAATTTCTCTACTTTTATAATACATAGCAATACCTCCAAAAATAGTTATTACTTTACATTCCCCATATGTCTAATTCATGTTTGGATCATTTTGGGAATGATATTTTATTTTTTGGGGATGTTACAAGGCTTAGAAGTTTAGAAGCAAATCTTGAAATTTTTCAGAAATTTTCAAAAACCCAATTTTTAGGGACCAGTTCAAGTCTGAAGTCACTTTGCGAGGCTTACATGATAGAAACCACCCAAAAATGACCCCATTCTAGAAACTACACCCCTCAAGGTATTCAAAACTGAATTTACAAACGTCGTTAACCCTTTAGGTGTTCCACAAGAATTAATGGAAAATAGAGATACTATTTCAAAATTTAACTTTTTTGGCAGATTTTCCATTTTAATATTTTTTTTCCAGTTACAAAGCAAGGGTTAACAGCCAAACCAAACTCAATATTTATGGCCCTGATTCTGTAGTTTACAGAAACACCCCATATGTGGTCGTAAACTACTGTACGGGCACACGGCAGGGCGCAGAAGGAAAGGAATGCCATACGGTTTTTGGAAGGCAGGTTTTGCTGGACTGTTTTTTTTTACACCATGTCCCATTTGAAGCCCCCCTGATGCACCCCTAGAGTAGAAACTCCATAAAAGTGACCCCATCTAAGAAACTACACCCCTCAAGGTATTCAAAACAGATTTTACAAACGTCGTTAACCCTTTAGCTGTTCCACAAGAGTTATTGGCAAATGGAGATGAAATTTCAGAATTTTATTTTTTTTGCAAATTTTCCATTTTAATCCATTTTTCCCAGTAACAAATCAAGGGTTAACAGCCAAACAAAACTCAATATTTATGGCCCTGATTCTAAAGTTTACAGAAACACCCCATATGTGGTCGTAAACTGCTGTACGGGCACACGGCAGGGCGCAGAAGGAAAGGAATGCCATACGGTTTTTGGAAGGCAGGTTTTGCTGGACTGTTTTTTTTTACACCATGTCCCATTTGATGCCCCCGTGCTGCACCCCTAGAGTAGAAATTCCATAAAAGTGACCCCATTTTAGAAACTACGGGATAGGTTGGCAGTTTTGTTGGTACTAGTTTAGGGTACATATGATTTTTGGTTGCTCTATATTACACTTTTTGTGAGGCAAGGTAACAAGAAATAGCTGTTTTGGCACCGGTTTTATTTTTTGTTATTTACAACATTTATCTGACAGGTTAGATCATGTGATATTTTTATAGACCAGGTTGTCACGGATGCGGCGATACCTAATATGTATACTTTTTATTTAGTTATGTAAGTTTAACACAATGATTTCTTTTTTGAAACAAAAAAAATCATGTTTTAGTGTTTCCATAGTCTGAGAGACATAATTTTTTCAGTTTTTGGGCGATTACCTTGGGTAGGGTATGATTTTTGCAGGATGAGATGACGGTTTTATTGGCACTATTTTGGGGTGCGTGTGACTTTTTGATCGCTTGCTATTACACTTTTTGTGATGTAAGGTGACAAAAAATTGCTTTTTTTACACAGTTTTTATTTCGATTTTTTTACGGTATTCACCTGAAGGGTTAGGTCATGTGATATTTTTATAGAGCAAGTTATTACGGACGCTGTGATACCTAATATGTATACTTTATTTATTTATGTAAGTTTTACACAATGATTTCATTTTTGAAGCAAAAAAAATCATGTTTTAGTGTTTCCATAGTCCGAGAGCCATAATTTTTTCAGTTTTTCGGCGATTACTTTGGGTAGGGTATGATTTTTGCGGGATGAGATGACAGTTTTATTGGCACTATTTTGGGGTGCATATGACTTTTTGATCGCTTGCTATTACACTTTTTGTGATGTAAGGTGACAAAAAATGGTTTATTTAGCACAGTTTTTATTTTTTATTTTTTACGGTGTTCATCTGAGGGGTTAGCTCATGTGATATGTTTATAGAACCGGTCGATACGGACACGGCGATACCTAATATGTATATTATTAATTTTTTCCCCTATTTTTTACCAATTTTTTTAACTTTATTTGGGGAAAATGACGTTTTTGTTTATTTTTACTTGAAACTTTTTATTTTTGGGGCGAAAACTTTATTTTTTCAACTTTTTTTTTTACTTCATTTTTTGTCCCACTTTGGGACTTCAACTTTTGGGGGTCTAATCCCTTTTACAATGCATTTCAATACTTCTGTATTGGAATGCATTGGCTGTATGAGTAATACTGTGTGTATTACTCATACAGCTTCTCACAGGCTCGTCACCGGAAGGCAGTGCAATGCCTTTCTTAGACATCGCGCTGCCTTCCATGCCATCGGGTCCCCCCTACAGCCGCATGGGGACCCAATGGCAGCGCCGCCCGCAACCGCCGGATAAGGTAAAAGTCGCAAACCGCAAATCTGAATTGACACGGGGGGGGGGGGTGTCACGGGACCCCCCCGGCGTTGTTGTGACAGGATGCCCGCTGAATGATTTCAGCGGACATCCTGTTGCGATTAACCCCCACCGCGCCGCAATCGCGATTTAAACTTAGGACGTATGGACGTATCGGTACACCCTGAGTCCTTAAAGACTCGGGAAATAGGGCGTACCGTTACGCCCTAAGTCTTTAAGGGGTTAAATGTATTCTTCTATGACCAACTATTATATTTCTCTGTTAGATCATAAATAATGTAACAATTTTTTTAACTGAGGTAAATTTTAAAAATGTTTGTATGTCTAGATATTGCTGTTCCATAATTTCTATGGCACTCCCTGGTGTTCTTTTGACTTTCTCATAACGTTCACCTAATCCAATCTCACTTTGTGAGCGCCCCACCCGTTAAGCTTTGATTTTATAACTACTTGAAATTAAGGATTGTTTTTGTATTCATCTTGTATATTGTAGTTTTAGAAAGTAATGCTATAGAAACCTTAAAATACAACATTGATTGCAGCTATGGATGTTATAGTAAGTCCTCAAGAATATTTTTTTCCTTATAAAGAGGTAGATCTATTCAGAAATATATATATATATATATATATATATATATATACATATACATATATACATATATGTGCTCCTCTTCTTGAACCAAATTTCTTAAAGGTATTTTAGCATAATACTTTAAGGGGTTTAGCCACTATTGAAACTTATGCCCTTTCCACAAGATAAAGGACAAGTACCTGAATGGTTAAAGGTTCGACTACTGGGAGTCTGGGACCACATCCAGTCATGAGAACGGAGGTCTTATGTCGGATTCCTTTGATCAGAGTCAACACTTATCCTGTGGATAGGGGCTAAAGGCGGCTTTACATGGGCTGATGGAACAGCCAATTGTAGGGAAGGAAGCGTTCCTTCCCGACAGTCGGCTGTTCATTCAGTGAAGAAGACAGCTGTATTTACACGCAGAGATCTACTTCACAGTATAAGGATGAGGGATCGCTATAGCGTTTCCTCGTCCCCTACAGAATCATTGTTTCTGGGCAGCAGATCACTGTTTAGACAGCATGATCTGCCACCCAGAAATATGATTGGAGTGCCTGTACAAACTACAGGATCACCCAATGAACAAGCCTTTCGCTCACTCAACGGGTGATCGGCGGCACATTTAGATGGCCAGATTATCGGGAACGAGCATTCGCAATAACATTCTTTCACGATAATCTGGCCTGTTAGTGGTACGTGCAAATCCACCTTATGTTTCAATTGTGGCACAACACCTCGAAGAGTACTAGACAGAGTAATAATTAATCTAAACCTAAACAAAAACTCTACATTTTTAAGACTTATAGTTTCTTGTTTGCAGCAGCTAAATGTCTTGGACTGCAAGTTGGCTATCTCTAAGGTATAATGGAACAGACACTTTTCCAAGTAATATGAGACATTCTTAGAAACATTATTTTATCCTTTTACATATGCACCACCACTGCATGTATGTAATAGATGTTATTTGCTCTACATTATAAAAATGCTAAAGTTAAGGGAGTAATAAACAGGAGAGGGTAACATGATGCATATTCAAGTATATGCTATACAGTAATAATGCTAATAACATGCAAAGATTAAAATTTGACTACTAGCAAAAAACAACCTAGTACATTTGTACCAATGGATTTTTTTCAACGCCACTTTCATTTTCAAAAAGGCTTCTAAAATATTTTTGCTGAAATCGTATTGGTTGCTGAAACAACTTGACTTTTCCTGGTAGAGACAGAGGGGGAGATTTATCAAAACTAGTGCAAGGGAAAAGTCAACAGGTTTAAGTAGAGAAAAACCTGAGAATCCTATGTCCCAGATACTTTATTATTATAGCCAGGAGCCTCCGAGAAAAGAAAATACTGTGATGTGAAATGTTTTGAGGAATCTGACATTGGTGCATACAGTGTAATAATATTCTAATTCTTACTAGCATATACATTTGTAATCTGTTTACGGAATATGTTCCAAAGTCTTCTGCTAACAGATCTATAGCAATATGAAAATAGTTTCAAATATTCTAAACAGAATTTAGTACTATGCCAACCCTTCTAAAATTCAGGTTCTAGAATTACACACCAGTCGCATTTCAAGTGTGAAGCAATGCTCGATAAGCTGAATGAAGTTCACAGACGATTACAGACAATTTTCTGTCTCCAAATAAATAAAGCCACTTTTTTTTAAGCACGAGAACAAAATGTTGAAATAAAATTTGAATCCAGCAAGGCATTTATGTACAAGGTACATCTATTTACAGCTCTTCTACGACTCCCATGTGTAAGATTCAAAGACAGTTTTTTATGACCATTACTGGGGTTCAATCAGCTGCATAACTGTAGTCAACATAGGAATACTGCTGAGCCTCCTTTAAGAAAGGTGTTTTCTAGAAATGATTTAAAATACCAGCAATCTGTCCTAGAATGTGAGCAGGACTGGTTGTCACCACTTGCAGAGTTGCCTAGGTGAGTCAGGAGGGAGGGCCTCAATACACACTTTGCTCTGGCATTTAAATATACTATAGTGAGTTTTCCTGTCAGGCTGCTCAGCCATTATGGCATATTGTAGGCAGGATCACATCATTACCATTTATTGTAGAGAAGTGTAGTGTGTAGTAAGGCTTGCCCCCTCACCTCCCTTCAGAGGTAGCTCTGCAAGTGATGGCGGCAAGTCCTACTCATACAGTCCTGATCAAAAGTTTAAGACCACTTGAAAAATGGCAAAAAATCTTATTTTACATTGTTGGATCTTAACAAGGTTCCAAGTAGAGCTTCAACATGCAAGAAGAAGAAATGAGAGTGAGACAAAAATGTTTTTGAGCATTCATTTAATTGAAAATAACGATTGAAATGAAACAGGCTGTTTTTCAGCTGATCCAAATTTTAGGACCACATGCCTTTTAAAGGCCAAATCTGTGCAAAGATGTGGATTCATAGTCATTTTCTGTCAGGTAGTCACACGTTGTGATGGCAAAGGCAAAAAAAACTCTCCCTTTTAGAACGTGGTCGGGTTGTTGAACTGCATAAGCAGGGTCTCTCACAGCGCGCCATCGCTGCTGAGGTGGGACGCAGTAAGACAGTCATTTAGAATTTCTTAAATAATCCTGAGGGTTATGGAACAAAAAAGTCAAGTGGAAGACCCAAAATAAATTCACCAGCACTGAGCCGGAGGATACAATTGGCTGTCCGTCAAGACACTGGACGATCCTCGATCCTGCCCTTACTGCAGCCCCATAACCATCAGATGGCATCTGAGACTGAAGGGCTTCAAAAACAAAAAAACTTCTTCAAAGACCTTGTCTCCTTGAACGCCACAGAACTGCTCGTTTGGACTTTGCAAGAGAGCACCAAACATGGGACATTCAAAGGTGGAAGGAAGTTTTATTCTCTGATGAGAAAAAAATGTAACCTTGATGGTCCTGATGGTTTCCAACGTTACTGGCATGACCAGCAGATCCCACCTGAGATGTTTTCTACGTGCCACAGTGGAGGGGGCGCCATAATGGTCTGGGGTTCTTTTTCCTTCAGTGGAACAATGGAGCTTCAGGAAGTGCAGGGGCGTCAAACGGCTTCTGGCTATGTCGAGATGTTGCAAAGAGCATTCCTCATGACTGAGGGCCCTCATCTGTGTGGTAACGACTGGGTTTTTCAACAGGAAGACGCTACAGTACACAATGCCCGCAGGACAAGGGACTTCTTCCAGGAGAATAACATCACTCTTTTGGCCCATCCTGCGTTTTCCCCTGATCTAAATCCAATTGAGAACCTTTGAGGATGGATGGCAAGGGAAGTTTACAAAAATGGACAACAGTTCCAGACAGTAGATGGCCTTCGTTCGGCCGTCTTCACCACTTGGAGAAATGTTCCCACTCACCTCATGGAAATGCTTGCATCAAGCATGCCGAAACGAATTTTTGAAGTGATCAACAATAAAGGCGGAGCTACTCATTACTGAGTTCATGTTTGGAAGTTGGATTTCTGTTTTGGGGGGGGGGGGGTTATTTTTATTTTTTTTGAGGTGTGGTCCTAAACGTTTGATCAGATGAAAAACAGCCTGTTTCAGTTTATTCGTTGTTTTCATTAAATTGAATGCTCAAAAAATGTTTTGTCTCACTCCCATTTCTTCTTGTTGCATGTTGAAGCTCTACTTGGAACCTTGTTAAGATCCAGCCATGCTAAATAGGATTTTTTGCCATTTTTCAAGTGGTCTTAAACTTTTGATCAGGACTGTATTATAGGACAAATTGCTGGTGATCATCATAAATCATTCCCAGATAAACAATTTAATATCATTCAACTGTGTGCATATATGATACAATATTTTATTAATTCAAAATTCATGCATGGCTCTTGAACAAAGCAATGCCAATGGGTCTGTTACTATATGGTGACTCTGTGAGCCCCCCCCCCCCTCCCCCTTTTTTTTTTTTCTTCCCAGGAAAAAATGATTCTGTGGGAGAATAATTATGACATACAAAAATCCTAAGCAAAATTTGAGGGATGTGGAGATATAGTAAGGACATAGAGCAGTGTATGACTCTGTAGTAATCACCAAAAGAGTGGTCATACTATTATCATATACTCTATATATGTGTACCTCAGATTATACTGGTTATGCACTAATTGGTGAGAAAAAATTGCATTGTTCCTAAGGAAGAATAATGGTTATTCACAGTATGGGTATAGGTCCATAATGTGGCCCACACCTGTAAAAATGCATGCAGCTATAACCTGTTCAAGGAAAAAACATTTCACACATCTATTTTACTTCAATAATGTACAACACTAGTATTCTTTATTGTACTGCAATCAGACAAGGCTATAGATAGCACAGTGAATGGAAGAGTATCAATTAATTTAGGCAGCAGCATGGTCAATAACAGAACCCGCTGCATGTGATTGTTATAAAGAAATGATCTTGGTTAACCATTATTTTTGCAAATAAGCAACTACCCTCAGACATTTGATGTTAGACAAGATACAGTCTTGTCATGTGATGAGCTGTAACGTGTTTCATTTTTTCTTTACTGTCAAAATGCAACTAATTCCAGATTATTTGTCGAGTCACAATCAGTAGATGATGGCATCGAAGAAAAAGAAGTCTTCCTGCTAATGTAATACACTCAATACCCCCTGCAAATTACACTGACTGCATCGTGCAAACCACATATTAACTAATTAAAAATTAATTTGCCATCATTTCCAGTAATAAATATAAATTAGATGCCGCTAATTACTGCTGAAAATAATTTTATCTATGATGGTGTTATGTCTCTAAGTAAGCAATGAAAATCCGTATCATTTAACAATACCCAAACTGAGCATTGAAATATGGCCAAATCATAATTATGCTGAAATATGCAGACATTACAAAAAAAATTCTGTTGATTGTCTTCTCCTCTACAAACAGAAACAGTTGCAATGAACATTTCAAATGTGATGTGTTTCCTAATTATACCCACTATTTACTCATATGCCTCACAATTAAACAAAAAAATGGGTATTTAAAAGTCTGATAAAACTATATATGTGTCAGCTGAAAAGTATGAAATATGAATTCCTTCCCAATACCCCAGTGATTACCAAGTACATTCAAATTTCAAATCATTACACTAAATATTGTCAGTCAGTTCTTAAAAATTCACGAAGTGCATTTCTTTGTAAGTAACAGGCGCAATGCTGGGGAGCGGCGATTGCGCCGCCCCACTGTCATTGAAACCTTCAGATGCAGCAAGTTATGTGGCTGCACCGGCCTGTTCGTGCTCAAATGGATGAAGTGAGCATTATCACAAACCACTAGCAAATTCGACTTCGCATTGAAGTCCAGTTGGATACTTAAATTCGCTCAACACTAATAAGTGTTTTAGTACAAGATTAAAACCAAGAGCAAACACTTTAAATAATCTGGAAATAACTCCAAATGCTCAGAACCATTATTGTAAAGATGAAAGCTGTGCTTCATATCAATGAATAAGTGACATACTGTTATCCCAGGGTAGGGAATAGACCTCCTCAAGCTCATATATACAAATGCACAGGAGGGCAAACATAGTCCCTTAAATGTTACAGGGCATCTGTCAGCAGATTTGTACTTAGAAAACTGTTTGGCCTGTTGCACATGCGCTTGGCAGCTAAAGGCATCTCTTACGTAAATAAATGCAAATGAGCCTTTAGGAGAAATGGGGGCATTAATGTTACACTTAGAGGCTCTCCTCTCTCTGCAGCGGTTGTGCTCTATGCACCCTGATATCTCCTAAAGTGACATCACGGTGGCTCAGTGGTTAGCACTGGTGCCTTGCAGCACTGAGTTCCTAGGTTCGAATCCGACCAAGGCCAACATTTGCATGGAGTTTGTATGTTCTCCCCGTGTTTGCGTTGGTTTCCTCCAGGTACTCCGGTTTCCTCCCACACTCCAAAAACATACTGATAGGGACCTTAGATTGTGAACCCCACTGGGGACAGTTGGATGTTAAGGTCTGTAAAGCGCTGCATAATAGAGTAGCGCTATATAATATAAAATAAAGCATAAAATAAAAAAATAAGTGCAGAGGGTGTGTCATTTGCAGAGAGAGATGATCCTCTAGGTGTAATGAAAATGCTCCTAGAGGCTCATTTGCATATATGAAAACATTGTTTTTATCAGCAATGCGGGTATATATGAACATGGGACCAACACAGATGCCTTCAGCTGCCAAGCGCACATGTAACAGGTCCGCCAGTTTCATAGGTACAAATCTGCTGACAGATGCCCTTTAAGAAGTGTGTATAAACCACAAATTACCCTGTATGCAGATGAGATACCCATACTTGCCAGAGTGCCATTCCAATTTTGTAAAAAAAATAATAACCAGAGATGAGCTAAATGAATCGACAGAATCGATTTGTCCAATCAGTAGAGTTTTTAGAATCTATTTGTCCAATGAGCAGGGCTTATGCAAATGAAGAAGCCCTGTTTATTGGATAAACTGATTCTAACAGCCCTGCTGATTGGGCAAATCAATTCTGTAGAATCTTTTCTTATCTCTACAAATAACATAATATTAACATTCAATTTTGCACAATAACAAAAAAATACAAAATAACTTGGAAAATGTAAAGTAAAGCGACTAAAATCATAATATAGTAGTTCTGAAAGTCAAACAAGTTTTGTGATTCAAATATAAATGTGGCAAGGTTGCGCCATTTAAGATATAATGTAAGCTATAGGATAGCTTTGACCTTTTGCGAATAGTTCTTCATAACAAAAAAAAAAAATTCACATCTGTTTCCAATCTCATTACATGTCTTATTTGTATAACCTTATTTTTTAAAGGTTGAATTTTTAAATTAAATGTGAATGTCCAGGTTGCTCTCAGTGACTGCAGTGCGCACAGTTTATTTATTTGATTTTGCTCAACAATACAGTCTTTGCTGCTAAAATGACACTGTCAAGAGCAGCAGCTCACATGTAAATAACATCTTGTGACACAGACAGTATATCTAATTTAGAGGATAGCACATCTCACATCTTAACATGAATTATTTACAATTCTGAATAATATGTTAAAATAACATCCTGTTAGGTCTGTTTTTTGCAGTAATTTACAGTAAAGTACTGTATAACAAGACAAGACTGATTCAATGAGATTATCATTTGGACTAACTAGAAAGATAGAAAAACAGATAGGTTAGATAGATAGATAGATAGATAGATAGATAGATAGATAGATATGAGATAGATAGATAGATAGATAGATAGATAGATATGGATTTTTAAGCAAATTGTACAATTTTGTAAATCTATCTTCCAGCCTTTAGAGGAATTAAAGAGTTGACCAGCCTTTACCAAATGAGGGCCTATCTTAAGGATAGGCTATTGCTAGCGGATAGTCAGGGGTCCGTACTACCTACTGTAGAGCCATCAACAGGGTGGAGCTGTATAGTCCTGGCATCGACTTGGAGCTACAGCCAAACAGCTGATCAGTGATAGTGCGAGGTGTTGGACCCCGCTAATCACCTAGTGATCACCTATCCTGAGTAAAAACTGAATAACCCCTTTAATCCAACTGTATAAATAGTATCCTATATGGACTTTCACTAAATTTAAAGCGTTGCAGTTTCATCAGAACATCTACCCGGACTTTTGTGAACAAGAGTCTAATGTTAGGCTATATTAACTTCATATTTTGAGCCTACAGTACATTTGGAGTATACATGAAAAAAATATTGCAGCATATACGTGAAATGCATCTATATGCCCCATTACCCAATGGAGGCAAATTGTGTGGACATTGTTTACTGTTTCTTGTGAGTATAAAACAGTGTAGTATGCTTATGCTATTGCTTACAAAGGTATACAGTAGAAATACAATGGGAGCATTATAGCAATGTATCATACTGTATGCCTATATAGTGCGAGACATGTCAAACCTTCCATGAGATGATAGTGTATAGGGCTAGAAGGTGCTATGGGTCAGGGTCTCTATGATTTCTGTCCTATACACACTATAGCTCATGTCTCCCTGGAGCAGCCGCCACTCTCCCAATCAGCCTGTGCAAAACAGAGAGCTATGAGTGCATTCTGGGAATATCTGTTCATTAAAGTGGAATTTTGAAAATCAGTCCAACATAAAATAACTACGAGCCGCCCAGACACTTGGATGAATATTCCCTGATGGGGTTATAAACTGCCCAAGAAGATGGTATGTGGATCGAATATCTTCTACCCTAACTTGCAATTAAGTCGCTATGTGTATTGTTCTCTAGATCAGTACATAGGATATTTTGGCCCTGACACATCTCTTAGCGCTAGTCTAGTGTATCTTTTTTTCTTTTTTATATGTGTGCGTATTACAAAGATGACAGATGACAAACAATATCCATATGGTCCATATATACTATACCAATTTTATCTATATTTTGGCTACAAAAAGAGCAACATATCATTGTTACATAAACATTTTATTATATTATGATCAGGTTTCACAACAGTTTCCTTAGAAATTTATTTTGGCTCCACATAACAGTAGGGTCTTGGTTGTAGTTGATGGTTTATTGCTATTAATCATTCCAATATTACAATAGGAAATTGTTGTTGTTGAATTTCTCCTATGTTTTCTGAAAATGTATTTCTAAAAATATAGGTATGATTAAATAAAAGGCAACTTAGAACTGTAAGCCTAATGTAAAACCTATCTAGACATAGCCTTATGACTGGTAAACCTAAAGCACTAATTCGATTCTCTAAGCATGAACCTTATCCACAGATGATCATGCAGTTCATATGTCTACTGCACATCCACATTCGAAAAATAAAAAGGGAAAATTTAAAATTTAGAAGGTGTAGAAAACATGAACATTTTCAGTGTGTTCAGAATATGGTTTGACACTAGAGGGCATCCAGAACAACCTCCCGGCTTTCTCTCTAATGCATTATTTCTTAATTTGATCTGCCTTTAATCAGGTGTGAAGACCTCATCGACTTTGACATCAGGTAGGAAATGTTGCCTCATATATTATAGCTGTAATACTTGTTGACCTTAACAGATAGAACGATCAAACAGACTGTGCATGTCAAACTGCTATATAAGCTACTGGAAAAACACATTTTCATTTCAAACTATTTGCTAACAGCATGGTGGTACCCTTCTAACCTTATTTGGCACTAGAGCATAATTAGATACACAGGGGTGTGACTCCAATTGAAGGTGTTGGCATTGTAACACTCTGTGAAAATATTAACTATGAGGTTAACTCTGATTTTCTCTTCTTTAATTAAATGCACATGGTACTAATGAGGTAACCCACTGTTCCTTGATAGCACTAATTAGCTAAGAGAAGAGTACACTCTCACACTGCAATTTAAACCTAAAAATACGGTTGAAATATGCTAATTGCTAGCAATTTAAAACAGTACAAGTTGAAGAACTAGTCATAATAATGGAAATGGGATGCTTTGTAGCTAGGCAGCTGAAAGTTTAGTTAAATAATAACAAGGCTGCCATTGACAATTTTATTAACAGAAATTACTGTAGGTATGGTAAGTCTTAGCTACACAAAATATATATCTGCAGGGCAGAGATATAAATGTGGACAACAACTTGAGATCATTCCTGTCTTTCCCAATCTCTATTTAATATTCCTTAAAAGGAATCTGTCACCAGATACCTCATTATGAATCCAACTTACATGTGAGATGCACACTTGTCAGTACTTTGTAATGGTCTTGGTACTATTGCAATATGTGGCCCCATTGGTAGAAAACATAATTTATATTTTATACTAATTAGCCTCTGGATACAAGGGGGGCGATGGCGATGCACCTTGTTGCACCCGAGGCGCCACTCCTTTCTCTTCTCTGCCATGCCCCCAACAGTAACACTCTTGTTGCACACAGGGTCTAATTAAAATAAAATATAAACAATGATTTCTACACAATGATGCCATATATTGAAATAGGACCATGACCATTACAAAGTACTGACGAACGCACATCTCGTACGGTATGCAAGTTGGATTCCCTTTAAAACAAGGTCCAGTTATACACATGATATCATGGAATAGCAATTGAGAACATTACTACTATTATCACACTTTGTATTTCACATTGAGTTAAAAAAATATATATAAAAACAACCTTAAAGGGGGACTTGGGAATATAAAACCTATAATATATAATCTCCTATTGACAGTGCAAAGAAAAAGCATCAACATATAGTAATTAAGGGGCAAATTTATTAAGATCTGCGTTTTAGATGCCGGTCTTAATAAAACCTCTGTGCTGGCGGTGGTTCTGCCGAAGTTATGAAGAGGCACTGGTCCCTTCATAGCTTTGGCGGATTCTCCACCAGTTCTAAATGCAAGACCGCTTCCAACTCCAAGCTGTCTTACATTTAAACCTTTTTCTATGCCTAAAACAGGCGTAGAAAATGGTAAATGAGACGGGCCTCCCGGCCCGTCCCCTTCTGTGCCCACGCCATGCCCACTAATTTAGACCTGGCGAGACCAGGGAGAAGTCGCAAAATGTGGCGCAACTAGCTGTTGTGCCGCAATGTGCATCTAAAATCCGCCTAATGTAGGCATATTTTAGATTGATAAATGACCCCCTAAATCTTTTCAATAGGGTGTCTCATATTCACTCCCCACTTACCAGCCCCATATATTAGATTTACAGCTTGCTGCCTAGGGTTACGACCTAGATTCAGCTTGGTGGTCACACATGGTTAGTCCCACCACTAGTAGTTATATGAGGCTATAGCAAGGAACTAATGTAAGAAGCTCGGCAGAGAGGAAACACAATATGAAATGCACAAGAAGGGAGACTTGTTCTTCAGCAACCTGGAGAATAAAGCATAAGGAGAGTAGACTAGAATAGATGACAACAATGCATGATGGAAACTGCATTCTGCTACCCACATGGGTGGCTGTTGGACCAAGCCCAATCTTGCTGTATGGAGGAGGAGCACATATGGGGCAACAGTGTAACAAAAAAGGTAATTATACATGTTTAGGATGTAATTACTAATTTACTATACTCAGTGTGTAATGACCTTGCTTCTTTTAGTCTAGTTTATCATCCAAACACAGGCATATCTCATTAAGAAGTCTCAAAATACTGTATCCCACTTAGGGTTGTTGCGGGTATCGAAATTTCGATACCCAATCGATACTTTTGTCCCGGTATCAATACGATTTCTATTTTTTCGATACTGGCCTGCGCTTCTGCGCAGTCTAGTATCTCTGAACATGAGCGCGCTGCTGTCAGCGCGCTCATGTTCCCTCAGCAGCACAGGGGAGAAGGAAGCAGTCTCTCCCTCCCCCCTGTGCTGCTGCCACCAATGGGGAGAGAGGGGTGGAGAAGGGGAGGGCGCACTGCGCCACCAATGATAGGACGACCTTTTTTATGGGTTCGGACTTGGCTAAGTTACCAGGCTACATAGAGCGGCGCCCCGAATTCTCCCTGCACCTACTATTATTCCCGAGAAGGAGACGCCCAGGAGAGAAGCTGATGTCTCCTCCCCATCGCTCCGATAGTAGTAATTAGCATACGAAGCAGGAGACTGTAACTGGGGTACAACCGGCGAATGGAGCAGCACACAGGAATAATAGTAGGTGCAGGGAGATCCCTGGGCACTGCTCTATGTAGCCTGGTAACTTAACTAAGTCTGAACCCATGAAAGGTAGTCTTTAACTTTTAATACAGGAGGCAGGTGCCGGCAGCAGAATCACATTGCCGGCACCCTGCCTTTCACAGGGAGCTGCAATCAGCGGCAGTTAACCCCTCAGATGCGGCACCTGAGGGGTTAACTGCCGCTGATCTGCTGCCAGTACCCACCTCCTGTATTAAAGGTTAATTATCATTGGTGGCGCAGTGCTCCCCCCTCCCCCCCAGTATTAAAATCATTGGTGGCCCAGTGCCCCCTCCCCCCCTCAACCCCCCCAGTATTGAAATCATTGGTGGCAGTGGCCACAGGGTCCCCCCTCCCCTCCTCCTCATTGGTGGCAGTGGCCGTTCTGATCGGAGCCCCAGCAGTGTAAGCCTGGTGCTCCGATCAGTTACCATGGCAGCAGGGACGCTACTGAAGCCCTGGCTGCCATAGTCTGGTCCCTGCTGCTGTGTGTACTATGCACAGAGCAGCAGGGAGAGTGTAAAGTCCTATTCACCCTGATAGAGCTCTATCAGGGTGAATAGGACAAGGGATGAAAAAAAATCCCAGGTTCTAGCCCCTAAGAAAAAAAAACAAAAACACCAAAATATTTAGTATAAATTACATATAAAATATATAAACAATAAATAAACATATCACATATCGCCACATCCAAAAAGTCCAAACTATTAAAATAGAAAAAAATCTTTGCAGTGAATGCTGGAACAGAAAAGAATAAAAAAAAAACTGCGCGATTCGCCATTTTTAAAAAATGCGGAATGCACGTGGGTTTTTTTTTTTCCGAGTGGTATCGAGTATCGCAATACTTTTTTATGGTATCGAAATCGAATCAAAAATTTGGCATCGCAACAACTCTAATCCCACTGAGGTCTATTAAAGAACGTCGAAGCTACACAAAGTGCTATATAGTACATTTATACTTTATGCATTCAGTTAGCTGCTTATACTACACTTTTTTACTTTTTGCTTTACTTATTAATTAAATACAAATACATTGGATAAATCTAAAGATAAAGTTATGACAGTAGAGGAGTCTTTTCCATCTGTGTATGATTATATGTCTTGTTCTACCTATTACCTCAACCTCTGCTGCAGCAACCATTTACCATATGTGGCATAATGGACTTTAATAACTACATCAAAATAAATATTAAAACTCCAGCAAATGACATAGCATGGTACAAAATGAGAGAGCTGGGGGAAATGATGAATATTTTTCAGATGAACATATGTATAAATAGTACCTAAAGAAGAGTCTAATGAGAAAATCATCTACCAGTATCATTCTGTATTTATTCGTTTCTTGATTTCTAACCATTGGTGTAGACTGATAACCTGCTATTTCAGTACTTCCAAATCCAATGCCATGGCGTTGATCAACTATTAATGTATTAGACTGTAAGTAAAACCTTTTGGACCTCAAAATAACAGGCAATAAATAGGACTCTCACAGCTGGATTATCAGCAGTTCAAGCTTCCTCGGTCAAATGTGATTTGGTTGGTACGGGGAATGAACTATGGCAAAGTTAAAAATGTATTCTACTCATCCCACAATTGCTTAATTACAATTACTACAGATTGTAATCAATTCATTAAAGGGGTTGAACCAAAATAGAAAGTTATCCCCTATCTGCATAACTATCTGATTGGTGGTGGTATGACTACTGTGACCTCCACCAATCTAAAGAAGGGTGGGCCCATGCTCTGATATAAACATACACTGCTCAAAAAAATAAAGGGAACACAAAAATAACACATCCTAGATCTGAATTAATTAAATATTCTTCTGAAATACTTTGTTCTTTACATAGTTGAATGTGCTGACAACAAAATCACACAAAAAAAAAAAATGGAAATCACATTTTTTAACCCATGGAGGTCTGGATTTGGAGTCACACTCAAAATTAAAGTGGAAAAACACACTACAGGCTGATCCAACTTTGATGTAATGTCCTTAAAACAAGTCAAAATGAGGCTCAGTAGTGTGTGTGGCCTCCACGTGCCTGTATGACCTCCCTACAACGCCTGTGCATGCTCCTGATGAGGTGGCAGACGGTCTCCTGAGGGATCTCCTCCCAGACCTGGACTAAAGCATCTGCCAACTCCTGGACAGTCTGTGGTGCAACGTGACGTTGGTGGATAGAGCGAGACATGATGTCCCAGATGTGCTCAATTGGATTCAGGTCTGGGGAATGGCCAGGCCAGTCCATAGCATCAATGCCTTCATCTTGCAGGAACTGCTGACACACTCCAGCCACATGAGGTCTAGCATTGTCTTGCATTAGGAGGAATCCAGGGCCAACCGCACCAGCATATGGTCTCACAAGGGGTCTGAGGATCTCATCTCGGTACCTAATGGCAGTCAGGCTACCTCTGGCGAGCACATGGAGGGCTGTGCAGCCCTCCAAAGAAATGCCACCCCACACCATTACTGACCCAATGCCAAAACGGTCATGCTGGCATTGCTGGAGGATGTTGCAGGCAGCAGAACGTTCTCCACGGCGTCTCCAGACTCTGTCACGTCTGTCACATGTGCTCAGTGTGAACCTGCTTTCATCTGTGAAGAGCACAGGGCGCAAGTGGCGAATTTGCCAATCTTGGTGTTCTCTTGCAAATGCCAAACGTCCTGCACGGTGTTGGGCTGTAAGCACAACCCCCACCTGTGGACGTTGGGCCCTCATATCACCCTCATGGAGTCTGTTTCTGACCGTTTGAGCAGACACATGCACATTTGTGGCCTGCTGGAGGTCATTTTGCAGGGCTCTGGCAGTGCTCCTCCTGTTCCTCCTTGCACAAAGGCGGAGGTAGCGGTCCTGCTGCTGGGTTGTTGCCCTCCTACAGCCTCCTTCACGTCTCCTGATGTACTGGCCTGTCTCCTGGTAGCGCCTTCATGCTCTGGACACTACGCTGACAGACACAGCAAACCTTCTTGCCACAGCTCACATTGATGTGCCATCCTGGATAAGCTGCACTACCTGAGCCACTTGTGTGGGTTGTAGACTCCGTCTCATGCTACCACTAGAGTGAAAGCACCGCCAGCATTCAAAAGTGACCAAAACATCAGCCAGGAAGCATAGGAACTGAGAAGTGGTCTGTGATAACCACCTGCAGAACCATTCCTTTATTGGGGGTGTCTTGTTAATTGCCTATAATTTCCACTTGTTGTCTATCCCATTTGCACAACAGCATGTGAAATTGATTGTCACTCAGTGTTGCTTCCTAAGTGGACAGTTTGATTTCACAGAAGTGTGATTGACTTGGAGTTACATTGTGTTGTTTAAGTGTTCCCTTTATTTTTTTGAGCAGTGTAGTTGCAGAATGCACATGTTTACTGCCACTCTATTCAGTCTCTACAGGACTGTTAAGATAGCCAAAAGCTATATACACGACTATCTCCTGTAGTCCCAGAGAGAATGAATGAAGCAACAGCAGACACAAAACCTGCCACTTAATTCATATGGAGCACAGGACCCTCGTTTTAGTAATTAGTGGTGGCCCCAGCAATCACACCTCCGCAGATAAGATATTTATCCTTTATCTTATGTAAAAAGGATACATTTCTATCTTGGCACAGTCTCTATAAAGGTTTCAGATGGAACACAAATTTGGACTGACATTATCTTTGACAAATCAAAAAGACCTTTAATATTGGTCGTTATCCATACCACATTTTACTTTCTAGTGGTATATGTGCATGGCTTAATAAAACACTGAAAAAGCTGGATGTGAGATGCCTAAGTGTTTCAGTAATGTTTGGAAATAATTATAGCATTGCCTACTTGAAAATTAAATAACACACCATCAAATGTTTTAAAGAGTCAATTATCAACTAAAGTATATGTAAAACAAGATAATCAAGGCTGGAGTAAACAGGAACACATGTTCACACAGAAATTCTACTGACAGGGCTAGAAAAGATTTTTTTTCAAAGTAATCAGATCTTTTAGTATACTATGCTACAGACTCCAATTTAGCAATTGTGATAAAATAGATATTTGCATAATCTATATTTTTAAGCTGTTCTTAATTTAAAACAGCTGCAATATACTTAGCTTACCGTGATGCATCATACCAGTAGCAAAGAGCATCTATGTTCAGCAAATTGATAATTTATTAACTTCTATTTAACTAGCATTTAAATTACACATGCTTTGTACAGGTAAGAGGTCCTATTCATTTTCAGTGTTAACAGTGGTCATGCTGTATAGTCCTTCATCAGCGCTAAAAACTAAGAAAGTCACTGATCTAAAAATGTTTTTTACTATGAGAATATTTATTAAAGGGATTCTGTCTAAAGTTCCCTGCGAGCTCCCTTGATGTCATTCAAAGGACTTAGCAATCCATCCCTGTACTGATGTCATTACAGGGATGGAAGACCACACAGGCGCTTAGGTGAGGATCACAGGCCCTTGCGAGAGATTATACAGAGTCCTTTGAATGATATTAGGGGGATCTAGGAGGGGACTTTTGGATGCGGGTCAGTGCTGGGCTCCCTTGAAATGGGCGCAGCTGGGCTACACCGTAGTTTAGTATAGCTTTTTGGGCTCTTTTCAAATTGATTGACAGGTACAGTATATAAAATTATGTTATGGAAAAACTAAAGCAATCATAAATTTGACAGTGGTATAGTTTTGATATGCTATAGGAGAACTACCATAACTTATACACTCACCTAAAGAATTATTAGGAACACCTGTTCTATTTCTCATTAATGCAATTATCTAGTCAACCAATCACATGGCAGTTGCTTCAATGCATTTAGGGGTGTGGTCCTGGTCAAGACAATCTCCTGAACTCCAAACTGAATGTCAGAATGGGAAAGAAAGGTGATTTAAGCAATTTTGAGCGTGGCATGGTTGTTGGTGCCAGACGGGCCGGTCTGAGTATTTCACAATCTGCTCAGTTACTGGGATTTTCACGCACAACCATTTCTAGGGTTTACAAAGAATGGTGTGAAAAGGGAAAAACATCCAGTATGTGGCAGTCCTGTGGGCAAAAATGTCTTGTGGATGCTAGAGGTCAGAGGAGAATGGGCAGACTGATTCAAGCTGATAGAAGAGCAACGTTGACTGAAATAACCACTCGTTACAACCGAGGTATGCAGCAAAGCATTTGTGAAGCCACAACACGCACAACCTTGAGGCGGATGGGCTACAACAGCAGAAGACCCCACCGGATACCACTCATCTCCACTACAAATAGGAAAAAGAGGCTACAATTTGCACGAGCTCACCAAAATTGGACTGTTGAAGACTGGAAAAATGTTGCCTGGTCTGATGAGTCTCGATTTCTGTTGAGACATTCAAATGGTAAAGTCCTAATTTGGCGTAAACAGAAGGAGAACATGTATCCATCCTCTGATGGCTACTTCCAGCAGGATAATGCACCATGTCACAAAGCTCAAATAATTTCAAATTGGTTTCTTGAACATGACAATGAGTTCACTGTACTAAAATGGCCCCCACAGTCACCAGATCTCAACCCAATAGAGCATCTTTGGGATGTGGTGGAACGGAAGCTTCGTGCCCTGGATGTGCATCCCTCAAATCTCCATCAACTGCAAGATGCTATCTTATCCATATGGGCCAACATTTCTAAAGAATGCTATCAGCACCTTGTTGAATCAATGCCACGTAGAATTAAGGCAGTTCTGAAGGCAAAAGGGGGTCCAACACCGTATTAGTATGTTGTTCCTAATAATTCTTTAGGTGAGTGTAGATTGCTCTATAGGCATAATCTGGCTGACAGAATCCATTTAATCTGTCCAGGGGCGTAACTATAATTTATAGGGCGCTATAGCAAAATAAAATGAAGCCCCGACCAACATGTGCATGTAAATTAAAACAGCAGCACAAGCAACAATTAAAAGGCATGTATAATAGCACCATATATCAGAAAAACAACATTATAGCAACAATTCACCACATTGTTATTGTCCACAAAAAGATTCAATGTTCTTGTAACTTATTGCCCCTCCCCCGCCTTTGAGTCACATAACAAGTGCTATAGCTAGCTATAGTTATGCCCATGAATCTGTCTTGAGATGCATTAGTATGGCAGTATTTTAAGGCTTCCTGCACACTTGTGCTTTAAAGGGAGTTGGTTATCAGCAGCTATTGTAATAATAAACTAAAAGGTGAAGGTGAAAATAAATATAAATGTGGCGGACACACTGGACCTGCCCACTCCCGCCCTCTCCACATTTCCTTTTCAGAAAGTGGCGGGGGTGGCACAGAAATGTCACTTGCAACAAAATTTGATGCAGGCCACATTTAAAAAGTTGCAAACATGTGGTTTGAGACTTTAAATGCAAAAAAATATAAATAAATAATAGACGCAGAGAGATGATAAATTTCCCCTCATATCTTTTCTTTAAACTTTCATTTCACTCCTGTTCAAAATATGAGTTTTTAAAAATTATACAAATTAGTTGTTCCCTGCACCGAAGGTGTTTCAGCTACCCTGAAAGATTCCCTCCTTCAGTCTCTCCCTCTGACAAATGATTGACAGGGCCAGGCATTAGCTATGTTGTGGAAATTTTATTAGGATGTGTTTCTAATATATTGTGTACAGGGAGTGCAGAATTATTAGGCAAATGAGTATTTTGACCACATTATCCTCTTTATGCATGTTGTCTTACTCCAAGCTGTATAGGCTCGAAAGCCTACTACCAATTAAGCATATTAGGTGATGTGCATCTCTGTAATGAGAAGGGGTGTGGTCTAATGACATCAACACCCTATATTAGGTGTGCATAATTATTAGGCAACTTCCTTTCCTTTGGCAAAATGGGTCAAAAGAAGGACTTGACAGGCTCAGAAAAGTCAAAAATAGTGAGATATCTTGCAGAGGAATGCAGCACTCTTAAAATTGCAAAGCTTCTGAAGCGTGATCATCGAACAATCAAGCGTTTCATTCAAAATAGTCAACAGGGTCGCAAGAAGCGTGTGGAAAAACCAAGGCGCAAAATAACTGCCCATGAACTGAGAAAAGTCAAGCGTCCAGCTGCCAAGATGCCACTTGCCACCAGTTTGGCCATATTTCAGAGCTGCAACATCACTGGAGTGCCCAAAAGCACAAGGTGTGCAATACTCAGAGACATGGCCAAGGTAAGAAAGGCTGAAAGACGACCACCACTAATCAAGACACACAAGCTGAAACGTCAAGACTGGGCCAAGAAATATCTCAAGACTGATTTTTCTAAGGTTTTATGGACTGATGAAATGAGAGTGAGTCTTGATGGGCCAGATGGATGGGCCCGTGGCTGGATTGGTAAAGGGCAGAGAGCTCCAGTCCAACTCAGACGCCAGCAAGGTGGAGGTGGAGTACTGGTTTGGGCTGGTATCATCAAAGATGAGCTTGTGGGGCCTTTTCGGGTTGAGGATGGAGTCAAGCTCAACTCCCAGTCCTACTGCCAGTTTCTGGAAGACACCTTCTTCAAGCAGTGGTACAGGAAGAAGTCTGCATCCTTCAAGAAAAACATGATTTTCATGCAGGACAATGCTCCATCACACGCGTCCAAGTACTTCACAGCGTGGCTGGCAAGAAAGGGTATAAAAGAAGAAAACCAAATGACATGGCCTCCTTGTTCACCTGATCTGAACCCCATTGAGAACCTGTGGTCCATCATCAAATGTGACATTTACAAGGAGGGAAAACAGTACACCTCTCTGAACAGTGTCTGGGAGGCTGTGGTTGCTACTGCATGCAATGTTGATGGTGAACAGATCAAAAAACTGACAGAATCCATGGATGGCAGGCTTTTGAGTGTCCTTGCAAAGAAAGGTGGCTATATTGGTCACTGATTTGTTTTTGTTTTGTTTTTGAATGTCAGAAATGTATATTTGTGAATGTTGAGATGTTATATTGGTTTCACTGGTAAAAATAAATAATTGAAATGGATATATATTTGTTTTTTGTTAAGTTGCCTAATAATTATGCACAGTAATAGTCACCTGCACACACAGATATCCCCCTAAAATAGCTAAAACTAAAAACAAACTAAAAACTACTTCCAAAAATATTCAGCTTTGATATTAATGAGTTTTTTGGGTTCATTGAGAACATGGTTGTTGCTCAATAATAAAATTAATCCTCAAAAATACAACTTGCCTAATAATTCTGCACTCCCTGTATTGTCATCATGTCTCTTAGTGTCAGGGTGAACCATTGGAGTAGATATCTTCCTGTGTATGTCATGTCACAGCTGCTGGGCGCAGAGGTCTCCGTAGGCGAATTGTCCATGTGCTAAGCATGGGCTGTGGGTCGGGGGAGACTGATGTGTTCAGCAGAGCAGTGTTTTGTTGGACTAGGACCCCCGCGCAATATTTGGATTTATTGGCTTGACGTGGATGCATTTGTTAAGAGAACAATATATGAAAGGAATGTGCGTGTGTTGTCTCTAAAGCCCCTGATCAGCCACTGGAGATAATGACGTTGTCCTGTAAATAAACATGCATGAGGATCATAGTAACTTTATCTGACATTGATCACTGAGCAAGGCTGGATAAAGTTCACTCCAGTTGTAATGGGTGTTAGCTGGCTATGTTATTCTAAATTATGGCGTCTTGTCTTCCTATGTCATCACTTCCTGTATGTCATCACTTCCTGCATCCTTGTTACATGAAGTAAGTGGTCGGGTGATGGGCCAGCCCCTTTTCTACTGTTACACCTTTTGTGAGTAAACAATAAAAGTGTACAGACTGGGCGGTTTCAAGGCAGTTGCTCAGAACTCAACCCTTTGTCTGACAGCGGTTGAGATTTTTACCTTTCCTTACACAAAGTTTGATGAGAGCGGATTTCTAATATTAATATTTTTACGACAGCTACATCATCTGACCCTGTCTTCTTGCACAAGAGTTGTGGGATTATGTATTGGCGCATGGGCAATGGAATTATTTTCATCCCAGCAGAGACTACTACTGAGCATGTGCTGAGGTCTAATACTGTACCATAGCATTTGTGCAAGACTTGGCCAGGCAAGATGACACAGCTAATGTCTTACCCAGTCAACTAGCCTTCAGAGGGAGTGGCTTGGAGACAAGGAGGAAGGGATCCTTCATGCACTAAGGGTAAAATGAATGAAGTTTCCTCTGTTCTCCAAGCATTAATCTCTCACCAATCTAATTGGTATGCAGTTTATATTTTTATCCCTATTTTATTACTTGTCTGTGTCCTTTTTTGTCATCTTTTTGTAACCTTGTAGTACTGTACTTTTTTGTATATTGAATCTTAAAATCGAATTGTTCCTTGCTGCTCTAAATGTACCCACACCCTCTAAGTACCACTTTGCTTTGCTACCATTGAAATTCAGTATGGTAGAGTGTGCCTGTTGTTTGCTACAATGCAGTGGATTAATGTGAGTGCTATGCATCTGTACTGTGGCATTAAATCCACTGTGCAATTGATGGACTGAGTCAGCGTTGTGTGTGAATGTGTTTGGGAGGGTCGCATAATTCCTTCTATGCAACCCTAGTGCGATGGCGAGTGTGGAAGCGGCATTCCCCATTACAGTCACATCCAAGATCATGGGTGCAGTGAGTGCCAGAGTGCCCCCTTGTGGCCAATTGTGTTGCATATGTGTGATTTCATGACATAAAGCAAGACTGTTAGCCAAGCTAAAAGTCTAAAGAGATAGTTGAAGAGCCAGAACACGAATAAGAATATATGGAGCGACTAAAACATTTTATCAAGAAAGGCATCTACCTTTTTTTATATAAAAAAATACACAGAATATTCATATATATGCTTTTCATATGTTATAAAAAATAATGGATACATCCCTATAATAGTATTGCTTCTAGGATATATTATGTAACCTGACAGTCACAACATATGGGGTGTGGCAGTGGCCTAAGGGTCCATAATAGGAATCCATAGGAACTCTGTGTTCAAATGTTCAGGTCCAGGCTTGAGACACAAGAGGTTGCTAAGAAGCATTTACTATTTAAATAACTTGGATTGGTTTTTCATACCAGGTTACTCTTGCAACTAAATAAATGTATACAAATAAAAAGTGTATTTCTAAATTGTTACCATATAATATTTAAGAGGTGTTAAGCATTAACTAGCAAAATGTAACCACCAATTACTGACATGCTGTACCAATAATAAATTGCAACTGATGCCACGTACAATTGATTTCCTCTACAGTTTATGCTTAGTGATCTTTTATCAGTTTCACAGGTATGAAGTTTTATGTAAGCGACTTAGAATATGGGTTATAGCTGTAGGCCTTAGTTTCCATTTCAGTTTTTTTGCAGCAAAATGTATTGTTTGTTTCTGTGTAATGAGTGAAAGGACCCATACTACACAGCAGCTGTGTTTAAAACATTATTAGTTCTTAAAAGGGATCTCACAATGCTTCTTTTACTTATAGACAACCTGTACAAGAATGTTTGGCCTCTAGCAATGCTTTCTACCTTGAGAAGACAAGAAAGATTTTAGATTACTATGAAAATTCCTGTTCTGTAACAAAAAAGCAAGAGACAACTAAAGATCTCACATTTCAAAATGCTCCTGGCTTTTTTTTAAACTCACTTTTATATCTATACCACCACAATAAAAATACTCAGTCCCAGGTAAAAAGGAAAAGAAGTACAGGAAGACTTGCTGCTCATTCATTACACATATAGTGTTCTCAGAGCCTAGCATCTGTACATTTAGAAAATCACAATTACAAGAGATTGTGAATTGCTTTTCAACATTTCATTAGGAAACACAATGCAATCTGCCGACAGCATTATATACAGCAGGAGGAGCTGAGCAGATTGATATATAAATATATATATATATATATATATATATAGGAAAATAGCCAGTATAACTTGTAATCTATTTGATTAAATTCCTGCTCTTTCTGAGCTCAGTGATTGATAGCATTCCCTGTGTAAGGCTACTTTCACACTGCTGTTTCTGGGTCCGCCTGTGAGATCCGTTTCAAGGTTCTCACAAGCGGCCCAAAATGGATCAGTTCAGCCCCAATGCATTCTGAATGGATAAAGATCCGTTCAGAATGCATCAGTTTGCCTCCGATTCAGCCTCCATTCCGCTCTGGAGGCGGACACCAAAACGCTGCTTGCAGCGTTTTGATGTTCATCTGACGAAACTGAACCAAACGAGCCAAAACGTAGCTTTAATCTATGGTCACGAACTCTACCTGATATAACTGATATTATGGAAGCCAACTTATTATATTGCTTTATACAAACATATACTCTGAAACAACCCCACTCAATTATCACTCATCATTTATAGAACTAGTCACCCTCTATGGAGAAGAAGGACCTTTTGGACTTATTCAGGCTCAAGGGTCCTGGCGCGACTGTGTTCCCCGGAGACACAATAGCTTAAATTTTTTGTGAGTTTAAACAATGGCACATAAGACAAATTCTACTTCTTAATATATGTATTCTTTTAGTAGGAGGTATAATTAACCATGGCTACAGGGTTGTAAAGGTTTCAGATCAGTTTTAGCCATAAAATAGGTGCATATAGACTGATGAGAATTGCCTAAAGGTCTGGTGCAACTGTAGAAGATGCCATGTGATAGCAGCTTTGTTCCCTTAGTAGTCTATTGACTTTTACAGACAGAGCTGGTGTAAAAAAATACTAGACTTTTTGAATTCCTTGATTATCTGAGCAGTTTTAGTGTTATATCTATCTATATAGTTCTTATCTCGAGGCCTGCATCAACAGATAAGCCGCAGCCTAGCTGTAGGGTTGTTTCTGTCTCTATAATGCCTCTTAATGTACAGTTCTCAAGGAAAATTATCAGAAGAAAATTTACAATATCTTACTTGATACTTATTGTGCCAGGATTAGTTTGCATTGGTGATGTGGTAATGGGTACTCAAGTCACAAGTGGAATATGATCACTGAACATTCATAATCAACATTATTCTGTACAATGGCTTAGAGGACATGAAGTGCTGGGCAAAGCGGTTCAATCTACATATATGAGAGAGACAAAAGAATAAATGCAAACGTGCATTAGGATTTTTTTTTACTCCTGGATATAATGTACAATAAAAAAAAGAATACATTAAGTCAAGCAATATGTTTAGCTTAATTATATGTTAATATGGTTACTACTCTGCATTTTGTATTATATGCTTCTTAAATGAACCGTAGCCTGGCTTACAGTTTTCAATATGACCTTGGTAAATTAAACAGTAGATCTTTACATATTTGTATGCATTTCTTGCTTCTCTTTCATCTAACCTTCGCCCTTAAACAACAAGTTAATAAATAAATGCAAATTAAAAGTCATGAAACACACATATATATATATATATATATATACATATATATAAGTATTAGCACAAACCTGTTATTTTAACATATAAAACATTTTGTTCATTGCAAAAGAATTCAAAAAAGCGTGGAGATTTTACTGGGTTATTAGCTAAGAACAAAGAAAATCAAGTCACAATGGAGAACTTACGCTGCATTCAGAGAAAATGAAACATTCCCAAATAACACACATATGTGTAACAGATTTTTGTAGATCGAACAGCTTTTTGTTACAGCCACAGAGATCAAAACCTGATAGCTTTGACGAGTAAAGGAAGATGCCACTAGTTAAACTTGCAAAAACTCAATCGCTCATGTATGCAGCTGACTTATTAATAGGGGTGCACCGAAATGAAAATTCTGGTCCGAAACCAAAACCGAAAATTCAGGATGCCCTTGACCGAAAACCGAAACCGAAACCGAAACTGCCTTTTTGCCCAAATACTTTTAAAATACTTTTTTTTTAATGATTTTATTAATAATTCTTTTTCATGAATGAAATTCATCTGTGGGTGGCGCTGTTATGGAGAGGGGGATCTGTGGGTGGCGCTGTTATGGAGAGGGGGATCTGTGGGTGGCGCTGTTATGGAGAGGGGGATCTGTGGGTGGCGCTATGGAGAGGGGGATCTGTGGGTGGCGCTGTTATGGAGAGGGGGATCTGTGGGTGGCACTGTTATGGAGAGGGGGATCTGTTGGTGGCGCTGTTATGGAGAGGGGGATCTGTGGGTGGCGCTGTTATGGAGAGGGGGATCTGTGGGTGGCGCTGTTATGGAGAGGGGGATCTGTGGGTGGTGCTGTTATGGAGAGGGGGATCTGTGGGTGGCGCTGTTATGGAGAGGGGGATCTGTGGGTGGCGCTGTTATGGAGAGGGGGATCTGTGCACTGTTATGGAAAGGGGATATGTGCACTGTTATGGGCATAACAGTGCACAGATCCCTTTCCCCATAACAGTGCACAGATCCCTTTCCCCATAACAGTGCACAGATCCCCCCTCCCCATAGCAGTGCCATAGACCGATCCCCCTACCCATAACAGCCCCAGCCCTGCTGCTCACAGCATCACTCACTGCATCTTTATTTTACCTTACAATCGTGACGCTCCGGTAACAACTCTGCAGGCAGAGCGGAGGGCGGCGTAACGTCACTTACTCACGTGACGCACCTGCTCCGCCCACTTTATGAATGAAGGAGGCGGAGCAAGCGCGTCACGTGAGTAAGTGACGTTACGCCGGCCTCCGCTCTGCCTGCAGAGTTGTTAGTTACTGGAGCGTCACGATTGTAAGGTAAAATAAAGATGCAGTGACAAAGTAAACCGCCCGCCCGGCGCCCGCCCGCAGATGGTGGGTGACAAATCCCACACCCCATATTTTCGGCCGATATGTAACAATATCGGCCAAAGTGGATTAGGTGCATTTTCGGCCGATATTTTCGGCTGCCGGAATTTCGGTGCACCCCTACTTATTAATAACTGTATCAGCCATGCAAAGGCTTATTAACACCTACTTGACACCCATCATACTTGCTCAAGAGCTGAGCAGGCGCCATAGTCATTGTTTTACACAGCAGACACCTGGTGCCACGGCATTAGACTGGTTATTTAACGAGAATGTGGCATTCCCCCTGCAACAAGATCGCAGGAACCATTCAGATGCTATGGCAGTCTTGGGCCTTCCAAAGGCTCCGAAGCCTACCATAGCAATGTTCCTGTGGCAGGGCTTGATACGTAGTGATTTTCCTGTAGACTACAATGGTAAATCATTGCCGTCATTGATAAAGCGAACAGATAGTCCACTGGGACTAGAAATAAATATAAAAATATATAAACTTAAAATGTTTCCACTTTCCGCATTTTTTTTAAATAAAAAGAGAAAATAGAAAAATAAAGATAATTGGAATCACTGCATCCAAAAATGGCCGTATTATTAAAATATAAAAGTATTGAATGTTGAATAAAAAACATTAAGTAAAAAGTGATCATACACACCCCAATTTGGTATCAATGAAACATACAGATTGCTCTGCAAAAATAAGAACTCACAGCTCCACAGAAATATAAAAAAAGTTATGTGGGTCAGAATATGGTGAGGCAAAGTTATTATTATTTTTTTTCTCTAAATCTTTTTTAAAGGGACCCTATCACTATGAAAATGCTAATTAATCTGCAGGCAGCATGTAACAAATCAGGTGATGCTGAGAAAATTGATATAAGTTTTATGGTAAAAGGTACATTAAAACTTTTTCCATTTATATCCATGTTCAGTCTGGGTTTTGTAGTCAAGCAGACGGTCCTATAAGCTATCTATGTATGCACAGTTATAGAGGGAAGGTAGTCAATTATTGATAGGACAACTTCCTTGACTTCAAAGCCCAGAAAGAACATGGACATAAATAGAAAAATAACACGTTTTATTGAATCTTTTCCCATAAAACTATAAATCAATCTGCTCAGCTCTACCTACTCTATGATATGTTGCCTGTAGCTCAAATACCATGTTCAACGTTAAGTATTCAAACTCAAAAACTATATAAATTTGGTATTGCTGTAAAGTATTGACCCAAAGAATAAAAACTTAACATGTCATTTTTACTAAATAGGAAACCCATAAAACAATGGGAGAACTGTATTTTTTTTCAAACTCCACCCCATTTAGATTTTTTTCCAGCTTCCCACTACATTGTAGGCAATATTAAATGATGCCACGAGAAAGAACTTGTCCCTCAAAAATCAAGTTTCATACAACTATGTGAACAGAAAAAAAAAAAAAAGTTATATCTCTAGGAAGCAGGAAGTAAAAAAAAATAATAATACATAAAAAAAAAAACTGAAAATTGCTGCCTAAGGGAGGGGTTAACTAACATGGCAGATTACAACAGTAGCCTTCAGACATCTGGCACTGCAGGTTATCACTACTATCACATACATCAAGAAGAGTCCATGAACCTCACAAATAACAATTAACCCTTTAGTGACCAGCCTGTTTTGCGCCTTACTGACCAAGCATTTTTCTTCCTTTTTTCATCGTGTCCCAAGATCTTTAACTTTTTTATTTTTCCGTCTATATAGCTTTATGAGGGCATTTTTTTTGCAGGACAAGTTGTAGTTTTTAATGGTGCCACTTTGTGGTACACATAACTTTCTGATAAACTTTTATTAACTCTTTCTGGGAGGGAGATGGGAAAAACAGCAATACTGCCACTGTGTTTTTACTTTATAAATTGTATGGCGTTCATTTTTCGGTATACATAATATCTTTATTCTCTGGGTCACTATGATTACAGTGATACCAAATACATAGTTGTTTTTCCGTTTTGCAACTTTTTCGCAATAAAAACCTTATTTTTTTTTAAAGAAAAAAAATGTTTTTACATTGCTGCTTCCCAAGACCCATAACTTTTTTATTTCTTTTTTCTATGGAGTTGTGTGAAGGCTTGATTTTTGCGGGACAACTTATATTTTTTATTGGTATCATTTTGGAGTAAATGGCGCTTTTTGATGGCTTGTTATTAAGGTTTTTCGGTGGCAACTAAGAATCAATTAGCAATTCAGGTATTATTATTATTTTTTTACGGCGTTCACCGTAGGGGGTAATTTACAAGATATTTATGTAGTCCAGGTCGTTACAGACGCAGCAATACCAAACATATGGGTAAGATTTTTTTTTTGCAATTTTTTTAATTGAAAAAGAGTATTTTCAATGGAAAAAAAATGTAAATTTTTAATGGGATTTTTTTATGGAATCCATTTTTTTTTTAACACTTAATAGTCCAACAAGGGGACTATAACAGACAACATACTGATTGATTTTAAAATGCAATGCATTATCCCTATAGTGCATTACATTTTAATATCAGTGCTATTTTGACATTGACCAGCAGGCTGCATCAGAGAGGCGCAGCCTGCTATAAATCACTAAAGGCTGGTCTGGGGCCTACACGAGACCCCAGCCAGCCTTTAAACACATCGGCACCCCGGTGCCGATGGAAGACAGAGGGAGTCCGCTCCCTCTGTCAGTACTTTACATGAGACGGGCACCATTGCCTGCAGCATGAAAAGTGTTAAACAGCCCAGATTGACACTCCTGCTGGTCCGGGCTGTTAGAGCAGGGCCGCGGCTCTAATGTGAGAGCCGGGCCCAGCCCCCGCTGCACAGGCGACACGTGCAGCGCTTAGACTGGGCCGCTGCTTTTTTGCCTAAGGCCTCTTAGTGACCACCGTAAAAAGGCGTATGGGTGGTCACTAAGGGGTCAAAATATGTTTGATAACTTGACTATAACCATAGATTGTCATACAATCAGTGATTTCCACTACAAAACAACATAAATTATAAAAGTGCTGACCTATGAAATCAGAGGCAAATATAAACATTATCCCTGTATAGGTGCATTCTGCTAAAGGTAAAGGATTATGATTGACTATCTTGATGATATATGATATTTGGGTTTACGGACATGAAACATGAACATAGGATCATTGTGGAAGGAAGGAGAAAACTATACTATCTACTCTTGTATTGGCTTAAATACTAGTTGCATCCTATTTTCATGTAATTTCCTACAACTGCTGCACTATTGCTAATTTCTAAGGTGAAGTTCTAGAAATGTTTTTTTGGAAGGGACAACTATATATAAGGGTATTAGTTTGGTGCCATTGAAATAACTTAATGTACAGTATGCTGTAATTTACGATGAATATACAAACATATCAAGAATACACAGTCATTGTGATATTTTAATAGGGCATGGCAAGAATTGTTTGCAATTATGTTGAAAAAGGGTATTATCTACTTTTAAATGGTAGCAATCAAATGGTTGAATACATTTAATCATGTACTACTGTATGATAAATACATTACTAATACAGTTATGCTAAGATTTATACAAGGAAGTCAAATTATTAGTACAATAGGTGCTCTTAGGAGTCATGGATGATGTCTGTCTCTACATGAAATCAATACGGTTACAGAATATAGCCGGAAAATTTACTCCATAGGAAAGATTTAAAATGTTTAATTTTCAAAATTGTTGATATTATTTTAATATTCACTTAATTATAAATGGGATAAACTAAATGTTGGTAATGTTTTTTAAAGGGAACCTATTAGCAAGATTTGCCCGCCTAGCTTACTATGATCACTGTGATTGACAGGCCACTCCCTAACACACACAAAAAAGAGAGACTGGTCAATCATGATGAACTGGACAGAGAGAATCAAGAGGCGAGCTGTCAAGTGGAAAGTCCTCTCTGGGAATAGCAAATATAATTGTCTTTGAGTTAGTGTTAAAAAGTTTTTTTTTTTCTAAAACACCACAATGTATTAGAGTAAATAACAGTTCAATTGAATCTGGATAAAAAGGGATCAAAAAGTAGTCCCCCATCATGTTGGGATCTACATCAAAGTTTGCATAGTAAACAGTGTATGAAAATGTAATGGAATAACAAAATTTCAAAAAGTCTAATTTTTCAGTTTAAAAGTCTTACTTGAGCAAGGCCCAGTACTGTTAAAAGTGCTTCAGGCATCTACTTTTGTGTTTGTGAACGGCCATATTTTCCCATTGCAAAAACCAGCAGTAGTCCTCCATCATGTTGGGATTCCAGCGGCCTTGATACCTGTTCTCCATTGTAGAAATATCTTTATGGAACCGCTCTCCATGTTCGTCACTTACGTGTCTCAAATTGGGTGGGAAAAAGTCAAAATGGGAATCTAAGAAATACACTTTCAATGACATTCGGCAGACAATTTGTTCATATGCTGTAAGCATGTTGTCTACTAATTCAGCGTAGTTTGCAGCTCGTCTGTTCCCAAGGAAGTTCTGCACTACTAGCACAAATGCATCCCAAGCTGCAAGATGCACTCGCTTTGTCAGATTCTTGCACTGATCATAAATAGTGAATTTGCCACATATGTAGCAGAAATTGTCTGGATCGTTAACACATTTGCGATTATCCAAAAGTTTCAAAACTAATAGTACTATAACAGATCACTTTATCAAAATCTGTCCAGCTTGCCTTATATACTTACTGCTGAAATCAGCCTGAGTGCGTCCGAACAGGTCTGGACATGTCCATTGGAATATCTCCAATATAATGCATTAATATTATAACTGAATAGGCTTTGCATGTATAACTTAACCATTTAAGGACCTCCACCGTACGTGTATGATGGAAGTCCGGTCCCCAAACATGGCGCCCGCTCGCACGTGCAGAGGGTGCCATAGCCGCCGGGTTTCTGCTATTTTAAAGAACAGAGACCCGCGGCACATGTATGCAATCAGCCATAAGGCTGATCGCATACATTTTCCCCTTCAGATGCCGTGGTCAAATGTGACCACGGCATCTGCGCAGTCCGTAAGCGGAAGTCGCGCACTTCCGCTCCGGTGACAGTGTTCCCCGGTTGAGATCGGGGAACCTGTTACATTGATCTAATAGACTGAAGCCTCAAGCAGACTTCGGTGCCTATTAGATGACTATACCAATACAGGCTACTAGGCAGCATTGTATTGGTATAGTGCAAATTAAGTCTTCAATGGTGTCTATATAGACATCAATGAACAAAATAGACAATCTAATGATTGCCAGTTGTCACACAAAGTGACTTAAAAAAAAAGTTTTTGCAAATATAAAAAAAAAAGTTCAAATCACCCCCCTTTTCTTAAAAAAAAATACTTAAACAATAAAAAAATAAACATCATGGGCCACGTGCGAAAATGCCCATACTACTAAAATATAACAATATTAATGGCATACGGCAAAGGGCGTAACGGGAAAAAAATAAAAACAGCCAATTTGCCATTTTTTGTCACTTCAACTACACAATCATTTTTTTATAAAAAGGGATCAAAAAGTAACACACATTTCAAATTGATATCATTGAAAATAACAGTTCGTCCCAAAACAAATAAGACCTCACAAAGCCCTGTACACATAACTACAAAAAAGTTATAGGGGTCAGAATATGGTTATCTTTTTTTTCCCTTTATTTATTTATTTTCAGTATTAAAACGCAAGAAAAATTATACAAGTGTGGTATCGTTGTAACAGTACTGACCTGAGGAATAAAGATAACAGGTCAATTTTACCACATAGTGTACAGTGTAAAAAAAAAAAAAACTTTAATCAGAATAGTGTTTTTTCCCAATTCCACCCCATCTGGAAATTTCTTTCCCACTTCTTACTACATAGTATGCAACCATAAATGGTGTCATTACAAAGTACAACTTGTCCCGCAGAAAATAAGCCCTCATAAGGCTATGTGAATAGAAAAATAAAAAGTTAGGACTATGGGAATGGGGGGGGGGGGAGTGAAAAAAGAAAACGCAAAAATGGAAAATCGCAGGGTACTTAAGGGGTTAAAATCTTGACGTGTCAGGCAAGTTCATATTTGCAATCATTTTAGTATAAATCACATGTTTTTTTTATCAGTAGCAAAATCATTGTTGCGCAGTGATATAAGAAAAGTGAGATAAACCAATAAACCTCTCTAGCGTTTTTGAAAGTAATAGAGAAGGCAAGCATTAACTATGGAAACCATCCACATGTATGGTATGGTTTTACTTCTCTCAACATCCACATAGAGACTGCTGCAAAATTGTATTTTAATTTAAATGTACATTTGGGTTTTCAAGCTTTTTAATATTCTCTAGTGAAACTTGGATGGTAAAATGTTTCCCTCTTTCTAAATACTCACATGTTCTAAACTTCTTATGGTTTTAGCCTCAAGAGAATCCTTATAATACTCACAGTAATGACCAACAGAGCAGAAGAGAAGGATGTCTATGCACTTGGAAGACTCTGTTATTGATTACCAGTGTGAGTATTAGTGTGACGATGCCCAAATTCTGCCCCTTACAAATACGTAAGAGAGCTATGCGAGGGGAAATGTACCTCATAGATGGTGACCCAAGGCTATCGAACAAGCAGTCTGAAAATAGTAAATAACCTCCTTTGCTGTTGTTAAATAGCAACTTTAGAACTTCTTAAAATTATAAGAATATCATAATGTGATATATAACATTTGTAGTTTCAAAGTTTTTTTTTATTTTCTACAATTTCACATTATTTCTACTGATGCAAAATCTTTCAGAGATAATAAATTAAACATTCAAAGTTCAATTTGTGCTAGCGCATGAGTATTCTCCACTTCTAAGAGGGGGAAAACAGGTATACTTCTCTGACAGCATTTTCACGGTACCCTTGGGGAGACAGTTGCTCACTTACTCTCTGTATTATTTAAAACCAAAGTTATGAATTAAGATGTTGCCACAAGCCAATTGAGTATACTGGAATGACTACTCAGCTGCAGGTGAAAAAAAAGAACTTTTTATGTCTAAAAAAATAAAATGTTAGAAACAGGGGGAAACTACTTTTGAAAAGCACAAATAATGTATCCCAAACAATATACAGATATTTGCCTTGAGGACTCTCATGTCTTGTTTCTTTGTACAACTTCTGTGCCTTCAAAGACTTTTTGAAGATACTTTTCTTTCAAAAAGACATCATGACGCAGAATCATAGTAATGGTATAAGTTGTCCATAGTGAGATTTTACATTTATGTTGTAGCATATCAATATTTTTTGTGATTGCCTACAATGCAGTCAAGCAACAGAAATCAACCAGTAGAAGAGTTATAACAGTGTATGGCTCCTTTATAAAGAATGTATTGTCAGTTTTGTCCTATTACTGTAAATAGTGTATTACATCATGTCCTTCATTAGAACATACTGTACCTGCAGTGGTCTTTGTTTTTCACTGCTCTTTGGAGACTTCAATCCACTCGTTTGCTGTTGTAAAAGAAGCTGTCTTGCTGCTTGGAGAGCCTAGGCACAAACAATAGATACAGAGAAATAAAGCCATTGTTGACTTATTATACACAAAACATTGACAATAATTAATTGTTCAGAAAAGATATACAAATCCATTACAGCTGCTTAATATGCAAATACAGTCCTGATCAAAAGATTAAGACCACTTGAAAAATGGCAAAAAATCATATTTAGCATGGTTGGATCTTAACAAGGTTCCAAGTAGAGCTTCAACATGCAACAAGAAGAAATGGGAATGAGACAAAACATTTTTTGAGCATTCAATTTAATGAAAACAACGAATAAACTGAAACAGGCTGTTTTTCAACTGATCAAACGTTTAGAACCACATGCCTTTAAAATACCAAATCTGTGCAAAGATGCGGATTCAATGTCATTTCCTGTCAGGTAGTCACACGTAGTGAAGGCAAAGGCAAAAAAACTCTCACTTTATGAACGTGGTCGGGTTGTTTAACTGCATAAGCAGGGTCTCTCACAGCGCGCCATCGCTGCTGAGGTGGGACGCAGTAAGACAGTCATTTGGAATTTCTTAAATTATCCTGTGGGTTATGGAACCAAAAAGTCAAGTGGAAGACCCAACAAAAATTTCATCAGCACTGAGCCGGAGGATCCAATTGGCTGTCCGTCAAGACACTGGACAATCCTAGACCCAAATTAAGGCCCTTACTGGTGCTGACTGCAGCCCCATAACCATCAGACGGCATCTGAGACTGAAGGGCTTCAAAAACAAAAAAAGTCTTCAAAGACCTTGTCTCCTTGAACGCCACAGAACTGCTCGTTTGGACTTTTCAAGAGAGCACCAAACATGGGACATTCAAAGGTGGAAGAAAGTTTTATTCTTTGATGAGAAAAAAATTAACCTTGATGGTCCTGATGGTTTTCAACGTTACTGGCATGACAAGCAGATCCCACCTGAGATGTTTTCTACGCGCCACAGTGGGGGGGGGGGGGCGACATAATGGTCTGGGTTGCTTTTTCCTTCAGTGGAACAATGGAGCTTCAGGAAGTGCAGGGTCGTCAAACGGCCGCTGGCTATGTCCAGATGTTGTAGAGAGCATTCCTCATAACTGAGGGCCCTCACCTGTGTGGTAATGACTGGGTTTTTCAACAAGACGATGCTACAGTACACAATGGCCGCAGGACAACGGACTTCTTCCAGGAGAATAACATCACTCTTTTGGCCCATCCTGCGTGTTCCCCTGATCTAAATCCAATTGAGAACCTTTGGGCATGGATGGCAAGGGAAGTTTACAAAAATGGACAACAGTTCCAGACAGTAGATGGTCTTCGTGTGGCCGTTTTCACCACTTGGAGAAATGTTCCCACTCACCTCATGGAAACGCTTGCATCAAGCATGCCAAAATGAATTTTGGAAGTGATAAACAATAACAGCGGAGCTACTCATTACTGAGTTCATGTTTGAAAGTTGGATTTATGTTTTGGGGGGGGGTTAGGTTTTTTTTGGAGGTGTGGTCCTAAACTTTTGATCAGCTGAAAAACAGCCTGTTTCAGTTTATTCGTTGTTTTCATTAAATTGAATGCTCAAAATTTTTTTAGTCTCACTCCTATTTTTTCTTGCTGCATGTTGAAGCTCTACTTGGAACCTTGTTAAGATCCAGCCATGCTAAATATGATTTTTTGCCATTTTTCAAGTGGTCTTAAACTTTTGATCAGGACTGTATGATGTTTGTATTTGTCCTCCAGATCAGCTCTATTAAAAGTAGGTAACTATTCTTTATCTAGCAAATTAGGATTGAGAGAGAGAGAGAACACATTTCCCAGTGTAGCTGGAGCTAGAAAGTATACTATGACTAGAGTTAAGCTTCGGACTCCACTGCATAACGGAAATGGGATGGATCCGTTTTGCAGCCTATAGACTTCTATTATGACGGAATGAATAACATCATAGAATATCCATCATAGAATTCCATCATAGAATTGCATTATGGTCCGTGGTAACGGAATCTATAACGCAATTCACCTTTTACCAACAAAATATGAAATTCGCTCATCTCTAACTATGACCTATAGTGTGTTACTGTCACAGACATCTGTGCCTATTAATATTTAACAATTATCACTTGAACCAAATACAGTCAAGTGATCATTCATACAGTAGCAATAGTATCTTATAGGGTAATATTAGCACTTTGTTTGTTGAAAAGTATAGGGAAAGTAAAAGAAGAAAACAGTTATGCTCTGACCCTGCTTTCACTTCAAATATCATATGCTCCTGCATTGAAATAAATCTTCTGACTGCCTTAACTCCTGTTTTCAGGGATTAAAACTATTTCCCATTAATATGAATATTTTTTGTTATAGTGTTGAGTAGACAAAGTAATCTAAATCACTTGTACATCGGAGGTGATTAGCCTATATCATAGGTATAGATATGGCTTTCTGTTCATACCATGTCATCTTCCAATTAGTTTTTTTCCAAATAGGATATAGATGTAGATATTGGCAAAGTAGAATATATTTTAACTTTAGAAAAAGACTATAAGAGTCAATGTCTTAAGGAGAGATAATACTTTTTTGGAAAGCACTAAAGACCCTTTCCCTACAATGAAGTAGCTTAGCAGTTACTCCAGTACAAATTCACAAGTACGATATGATGGATATGTCTGTCAAATATTCAGTAAACTGAAGATGGCAAGGACAGTGGAAATAGGGTAATTTATGCATATGGATGCTCTGACATGCTCACTGAGCAGATGTTATATCAATTTTTACATTTCTATTTTAATAATGAAAAAATATATATATTATTTTTGAGACTGTGAAAGGTCATAGGTCCATAAAAACATCAGTTGTGTAACAGCCTAGTACTGAATCAGTAGATATTTCATGGAACAGATTTCCTTGTAATGTAAAAATGCATTTCAGTGCCAGTGGAAAATCTGAAAGTAATGGTTTTAAATACAAATGCATAAAGCATGAATGATGTCTATAACAATAGTCCTTAATAATAAAAAGTAGGGTCATTTTACCTCTACAAACCTTAACTTCAAACATTGCAAGCAAAGCCAACCTCAACAGTTCAAAAAAACTATTCCTTTTTCCTAAGCTCCTGTTATCATGTAGAATGGACTGAAGATAACTTGTACAATGGAAATTTAGATATACCCCATAATGCATCAATTCACACGGGCACGTCACAGATGTCATGTGTTCATATGCACCTGATAGTTGTCACCTAAGTATTCAAAGGGAACTACCAAAGAGATGGTGGAAAGGAAGTTAAATAATATTATGAAGAATTCAGTGTCATTTATCAATGTAAATGTCCTAATTGTGTTGTACTTTGATAGCTGATATACATCTTGAAGAAGGCAATCTATTGTCTCATGTCTTACCATTACCTATCTTTTTTGACAGATGTTTTAAAGGAAAATTTGATAATAAATATACATTTCTAAGAGGGTAATCTATTGTCTCAGATACTATCACCTGTCACATCAACAATATACTCTATGTTCTATGACAAGGAAAACATTTCATAGCTGAGATTTCCCAGATGGCACAAAAAAATGTCAGTTGCTACTTAGCAAAAGTTTACAAAGTATCACCTTATAAACTTTATCACTTTGTCAGCTACTTTCTGATCAAGTTGTAGTTTGTAGTTTTCTTATCATATATCAGTAATGGTTACTTATTGCTTATTATTAGAAAAAGTAAGGCTACTTTCACACTAGCGTTGTTAGAATCCAGCAGGCAGTTCTGCTGATGGAACTGCCTGCTGGATCCGGCAAACAGTATGCAAACTGATATCCCGGCGCATGTGCAGACCGGAAAACCAGATCCCGAAACGCTGCAATTTCTAGAACACTTGGTACCGGATTCGGCATTAATACATCTGTATGGAAGTCCGGCAAGTGCGGTACTGTTACGGGATTTTGCGGTATTTTGTCCGGTCAAATAACGTACAAGGGACAGAACGGAAGTTATCCTGATGCATACTGAACGGATTGCTTTCCATTCAGAATGCATTAGGACAAAACTGATGCGTTTTTTTCCGGTATTGAGACCCTTTACCAGATTTCAATACCGGAAAAGAATAACGCTAGTGTGAAAGTACCCTTAGGGAGTACAAAGATTGAAGGAGGTTGGTCCTCAGGCCAATCAAAAGATGTAAGAAAGTGTCAGAGATGTAGATATTTCAAAAACAGACCTTTTTCAACAATTTTTATGAAATATGATTAATGTTTTATCAGTTAAAAAATTAAACTATTGTATTAACAAACCTTAAATGCCATAAGTAAAAAGCACTTAACAGGAGCCATTCAATATGCTATATCATCAACTGATACTCATAAATGGCAAAAAATATGGCAGTGCTAAAGGACCCTAAAGGTCCCTTTACATGTGCTGACAATTGGGGCAATGCTTGGTAGGAATCGTTCCTAGGAACTCTTGTTTTAAAAATGTCACCCTCTGTAAAGGTGCCACTGATCACCCGAAGATCAAGCAAATGCACGTTCATCGAGGCTTTGCTGTTATAGACACCAAATGATTCTCCCATGTCCCTACAAAGCTAAGGTGACTGCGGCATGCAAATGTAGTTTCCACCTCCTATGATGAGTGGACAATTATCAGGAATGATAATTACTGGGGAAATAAATATATTTATTGTATAAATTATGTATTCCAGCTTTACTGTAGTTTTATGGCAACAATTTGAAATGATAAGATCCTTAGAAGCAGATACTAATGTGAATGAATAACAGTAATGTAATATCCTGTATACATACTTTAGATCATAATCTACATGTATGGAAGTCCAGACCAGCCTTTAAGTTCACCATTATTGTTTTAGCTAAGCCATTCCAACAGATAAGTGAGAACATTGCATTCAATAGCACAATCATATGTGTACCAGGAATTATCTGATCATTTTGAAACAATTTGGAATTTTGCATTGATGCTGAGGAAAGGGGAAGGACATTTTGGATATGAAGAAATTTCATTATGAAACATGGAGAGAACCCCTTTGGCTCTGCTGCCCTGTGTATTGGATGCTCCGTCATAAGCCTTTGTCACAGATTCCATTATTTGACAGGCAAAATTGCACTACATGCAGCACTGTTTATTTTTAGCTAAAATAATGAACGCTATTGTATGTGATAAGAGTCCATGAGTTGCTTGGCATAGTGTTATAACACTTTCTTGCATCAAGCCGCTTGCACCAGTAAGTATTACTATGACCATATCCAGTCAGTGGTGTTGGCTTACTATACATAGGCTTATTAATCACGACTTATCAATATACAGGGAATGGTCATAGGTCTCTGTGGTGCTTATGGTTGACTCCTTTTCCACACCTGAGCGGCCAGACACACTGAATTATAGTGACACAGCTCATCAGTGTATCAGATTTAATTCTGAGCCAGTCTCTTGTTTGTGGATAGTCGTCCATTCATTATTTGTATAGCGATTTAGATAGAGTTTATGTCGTCCCTCCTATTATTTTAAGAACATAATAAAGGTGATTTTATCATTTTCTTTACAACGTTCCTCCAGTGACTTTTTTTTTATAGTGTTATAACTACCTTTATCAACAAAACTTAGATTTGAACAGAGCCTTGTACTGAATCAAACATGGATAGATTGGACTCAATAGGAGATTTTATTGAGTTTCACCTGCTAAATAATATCTACAGTAGTTAAATACCTGGCACAGAGTTGTAGAAAATTTGAATCTCTTGCTATACATTGACATATTGGTTTGTAGTCTCAAAGTAATATGAATAGTGCTGCTTTTCATCAACATTAACAGGTTATGAGTATAGCACTGTGCATGCTAAAACATTCCTAGTTTTAGAGAAAAGTCCCTCCTAAAATATAAATATAATCCAAACCAATAAAATTCTGCAAAAAGTATAACAGAATCAATGAGCCAATTTCCCAGATAGTGTCTAGTATCCATGACAACAGTTGCTTTTACAAGATGTGCATATGGTATTACACTGCCAGCTGGTGTGAACAATGTTTGAACTACTGCATTGAGATGCTGAGCAAACAAAAAAAGTTGCCACGTCTTAACCCTCAGGGAAGCCAGTCATCCCCTGATCAATTATGAAAAGACAGAGAGAGGTCTGCTACAGTCTGCTCCAAGCAAATTTTTCAGTGAAAGCAGGCAGACATTGAAAACCAAAGTAAACAAAATGAATGCACTGGCTCTATCTTCTTACAACATTGATTTGTCTTCCCACATAAGCCTTTGGTATACGTTTGCACAACATACTTTTACCAGTAGGAGACTTTCCCACAACAATCATGTAATTGTCTCTCAGAATTCTCAAGTAGTTGCAGGTCAGTTTTCAAATTTCATTGACACATTCCATTACTCAGTTCAACAAAAATATGACACATCCCGAAAGTACAATAAACACAATTAGTAATGAAGTACGATGGACTTTGCAATAAAAATAATATTAAATGTAGGCATTTTAGGAAAAGAAAACAAGATAGAAGGATATGCTGGGATATTGAAAAGCAATTATTTCCAGACATAACACTTGTTCCCATTCCGGCCAAAAGTTAGAAACAGATTTTTAATTTAGGTGGTAAAGAAATAATAAAAGTCTTGCACTATGTGATGTAGGCAAACTTTTCAGTCTTTTTATTGTATCTGCTAACTTGCTTTCAACTGTCTGCAAGTGGATATTGCAGTTCGATTCATATATGCAGCACTTCATTTGTAAATGTAGTATGTACACAACGCAGCGATTTTAACAAAAAAATCTTCGCTTCTAAAATGAAGAATTTCCCTGATGAAAACAATGTGATGACTTTAATGTCATCTTTTACTAGCTACTCAATATCAAATACATACAGGATGCGAATATTGTTTTTCTGTATAAGAAATTTTACAAAGGTTTTTTATAGATTTTTGCAAGGTGAACAAAAGAACAACATACAGTATATGCTATTGTTATAATCCAATAGCACAGACTTTCCAAGCTAAATAGTGCTGTACTTCATGTTCTTCCAGAACTCACAATATATGCCGCACCTGCGCTGCAAAGCCCTTCTTTGTTAGTCGGCCCCGCTGGAGGGCGTGTCAGTCAGACACACCTACTCCCACGATTGGCTGAATGCACCGGCGTACACGCCCTGGGAGGAGGGACTTATACTTTATCTACCCTGCGTTTGGGCGGCCGCTTAATGCCATCACAGCGCCGATGCCCGCACGCAACAGTGCAGTTTCACAGCAATAACCTGCGCCACAATCTTGCTACCATTTTCGCTCCTGAGGAAGCGTGGTGTAATACCTCCACGTAGAAACGTGTTGAGCGAATGCAAGACTAGCATCTTCAGTTATATAGAAGGCAGGGCTGCATGTAGGCTTAGCTTTTAGATAGGTTTCTACTGCCTTTGAAGGATCCCTCCCTCCCAGGTGTACCGGACTACTGATACACTGGGGGTTAGAATTGGGGAGCATATGGCATTACTGCAAATATTTGCCTTGGTGGCCTCTATATAACATCTGTGTGTGATAGGGAGTTTTTGGCTGGAACAACTTAGAGCCGGCTATCAAGTCCCTACACACAACGGGGGCTCTGTTTCTGGAATAGAAGCAAATAGATGGCTTATATATAGGGTCCCTCTGTATATGCTCTATCCCTGTATGCCTGTTGCACACAGTTAAGGGTGGATTAGCCCATTTTATACATTGGTTCTAAATAAAATATTTTTTTGTTTTAACGTTCTATTAGGCTGTGAATTAAAGGATCTTAATAGAAACGTATACAAGTTGATATTCCTTAGTGTGTTTTGAGAACTCACACTACAGAATAAACTATTGTTTTGTGTACTTTGTTGATGTGTTTTTTTCTACGTTTCTCACCATATTACAGTTGTGGGAAATGTTTAGTAACACCATTGAAGGTCCTGTAGAAATCTGTAGTTTGTTGTGTACAGTAAGCGCAAAGGTGGGGGTCATTAACAGCACTGTTTGAATTAGACATCGTATAAAAGTTAGAATATGAGAGAAAATGTGAACAGCAGTCATTGCAAATAAGTACTGGATTGTACAAAATGTAGATGGATAGATAGATAGATAGATAGATAGATAGATAGATAGATAGATAGATAGATAGATATGAGTAACCTCATATGGTTCAAGAAAATAAAACACCTTAATCTATCCATTATTCCTTTGCCCACCTTGTAGCTAAATGTAACAATGAACATTTACAATTATTGCCCAGTGTAAACACCCCTACATCTCCTCTCCCATCTGTCTATAACCCTAACCATGATCTTCATTCTGACAATGATGTATTACTTACATAGTTATTTACTCCCACTTTTGTTTCCAAGACTCTCAAGCTACACCAGTTTTTTTAAATGCATTCCACCAGACAACCCGGTTAATTTTCAACTCCAACAGTGTGAGGTTGTCCCTAAAAATACATCTTTTTAGAATGGCCCATCACATTCCCTAATCTAACAATTCTCCATTTATTTCCCTTTAAAAAAAATTCTCAGAACTTATTCTTTTTATCTAACAATATCCACCACATCCTATAAACTCATAAAGCATCACAGATACTGGCTTATCATGCAGCTTTATATGTACTTCCCTATTTAGTTAAGACCAATATACAAAACAAGCACTTCTACCATTTGTATCACTCCTACTTCCCCATAGATTGTAAGTTCTGGTGAGCAGAACACTCACTCCTCTTGTTTTAATTGTTGACTAGTTTTTTACAATGTAATGTCTAATTTTTCTTATATTTATGTATCCTCTAATTGTAAAGTGCTATGGAATATGTTGCTGCTATATCCTCTTATTATTATATCTAGTAGCAAGTGGCATATTGTAAAAAGTGAGGAAGCTATATAGAGTCTACTTCCAGAAGTATGGAAAGAAAAACAGTAGACATATTTTACTTTTTTCTTTTAATTGGTGATTTTTTATTTTTTTCCCGACTGCAAAAGTTTCTATTGAGATGTTTTTTTGTATAAAGAGAAGAGAAAAATATATCTTGCTCTCCATGTTGATTAGACACTATATTTCCTTAACATGACACTACTCTCCGCCCATGAAATTTTAATCCTTTAGTCATGCCTAGTGTGTTCTGATATCTCAAGGTAAACTAATAAACCAAAAAGAAGATTATAAAGTACAAAATGTCAACTCATTTGAAGGATTAAGTTTGTTTCTGACGTCAAGTTAATTACCATATATCTGAATTTTATGGGGTCAAAACCCAGAGAGCAAACTACACAATAATCATGACATAATGGAGGTAAAAGAAAATAATAATTAATTTTCCAAGGAAGAATAAAACACTGTGTTACAGTGCCACTATTTATTCAGGAAGACACTAAATCCAGCTCTGCCATATTATACTACACATCTGTACTTCAGCTATGCTTGAATAAAATACAATCAAATTGCCTTCCTGAAACTATAATGACAACATTTATTTTTTTCATACTTTGAAATGTCTGCCTTAAATATGTAACGTTTAAATGGCTGGTTGTAAACACAGCAGGTAGAGCAACCATTTTAGGAGATCAAAGATGATATAAGCTCATACTGGAAAATCACTCAGACATGATGCCTGTTATAGTCATTTCATAGCTCATGCTACAATTTCCCCATAGCTGGTGCATGATTTTATTTTTACATCTGGTAATACGCATATTTATTATTCTCTGAAACAGACTGTTATTGTGGCTAATGAAAACAGTAAAGATCAAATGCTCAGAGTGTGACATATCGCTATCAGTTTTTTTAAATCATTAAATCAAATGTGCATTTGTATAAACCAACAAAAAAAATATAACATTACCCTGAATATCATCAGGTTTCTACTTTTCACTTATACAGATAAGCTGATTTGTTTCAGGTTTGATTTGGCAATTTTTTAAAAAAATTTGAATCTACCTGAATCAAAAGAACTGTACTATTAAAGGAAGAGATAGAGGTGGAATATTACAATGGAAAGGTATGCAAACCAGTTCTGTTATCAAAAAAGACAAGGGTATTGAATGTCCCCATATTATGCTTCTCTGAATGAGACAAGCAAATCAGGCCCCATTACAAAAGCACAAGAAAACTGAGTGTCTAAAAAATTCCATGCTTAGGTAAGTGGCATTTCTTGATGTCTTGGGGTTCCTACTTCTCATTAGGGAGACCACCTGGCATGCATGAGGAGTACTGTAGTCCAGCCAATGCTACTCTGTGTTTCTGGAAAATGTATGCAAATTGGCATAGCTTTCTTTTACTGGCAAGAGATTTTATGTTTAGGGTTCTTTTTCTTTTGAAAGAAAAGCTAATTTGAATATATTTCCCAGAAACCGAAAGCAATGCAAATTAGCTTTTCTTTATGAAAGAGCACTGATTCAACAGCTTAAGAGCTCATGCACACGAACATATTTTCTTTCCGTGTCCGTTTCGTTTTTTTTGCGGACCGTATGTGGAACCATTCACTTCAATAGGTCCTAAAAAAAAACTGAAGCTACTCCATGTGCATTCTGTTTTTCTATGTCCGTATTTCCGTTCCCCTAAAAAATAGAACATGTTCTATTATTGTCCACATTACGGACAAGGATAGGACTGTTCTATTAGGAGCCAGCTATTCCGTTCCGCAAAATACGTAATGCACACGGACGTCATCCGAATTTTTTAAGGATCTTTTTTTGCGGATCGCAAAATACATACGGTCATGTGCATGAGCACTAAGGCTACTACCAGGTAAAAATCTGGTGGTAGCCTCAAACTGTTCAATCAGTGCTTTTTCATAATAGGATTTTTCTCTGGTGGTAGCCTTGAACTGTTCAATCAGTGATTTTTCATAATAAGATTTTCCGCTCATTTCACCTGAAAGAAGTCCCATGTTTAGAAGAACAGTTTAATTGTCTGTCATGTAGAATTCTCTGCAGTGTTTAAGCTATTGGATTTTTTTCTTGGTTTGTCTTATTTCTGTACATGTCTTTTTTGCACTTTGTATACTGCCGCTTAAGACCTGGATTTAGCATCAATAGGGCTAACCCTTATATTGACACCCACCTTGGCTCCTGCATAGAAACCACCAAAAGGTGCACGTGACATTATCTGCAATGCAGTAGAATCCATGCATGAAAAAAATCTGTGTCATACAAACTATGGTATGAATTTCCCATAGAAAACAATGGGATTTGGATTCCACGTTGAATAAAAAATGCCAGATCTGAATATACCCAAAGGTATTGCCATACACTGTTTAGGTTTATATAATCAGGCAGGAAAGTATAGTTTGTTAATAACCAATATTTCTGTAGATCAAAATCAATTAGCTAGATTAAAACCCAAATAGAACTAATGAAACAGCTACAAAAATGTAATAAATCAGCATTTTGTATAAAAGTCTTCTTGCTAACAAGGTAGTTAACATGAAATGTGAATCAGGCTATCAACCGAACATGGAAGGAGGGAATGATCAATGGTAGGCTGCACATATTAATCTGAATACAAAATAATTACATTTGCTACATAACTGTACTACAATTAGTTTTAAATGTTGCACACTTATGTACTAGGGTTGTTTCGATACCAAAATTTTGATTCGGTTTCGATACCATAAAAAAGTATTCAGATACTTGATACCATTCCATACCACGCGGAAAAAAATAAATACCAGAAAAAGGCGCGTGCATTCCGCATTTTATGGAATGTCTGGCCCATAATCGAACAGTCCTATTCTATTTTTTAGGGGGACAAAGTGACCCAAAGAAAAAATGGGGAATCACGCAGTTTTTATATTATTTTTTTCTGTTACGGCGTTCACTGCATAAGAGATTTTTTTTATATTTTAGTAGTTTGGACTTTTCGGACGTGGTGGACGTGGCTATATTTATTTATTTATTGTTTGGGAAAAGGGGTGATTTATACTTAATATTTTGCTGTGTTTTTTTATTTATTTTTTATTTAATAACTAATTTCCCCCCTGAGGGGCTAGAACCTCGGACATTTTAATCCCTTGTCCTATTCAACCTAATAGAGCTCTATTTGGGTGAATAGGATCTCACACTCTCCCTGCTGCCCTGTGCTCACAGCAGCAGGGAGATTACCATGGCAGCCAGGGTTTCAGTACCATCCTGGCTGCCATGGTAACCGATTGGAGCCCCAGGATTACACTAATGGGGCTCCGATCACAACTGCCACTGTACCACCAATGAAGAGGAAGGGAGGGGACCCTGTGGCTACTGCAATCAATGTTTTTAATATTGGCGAGGGCGCACTGCCCCACCAAAGATAATTAACGTCTAATACAGATACAGGAGGCGGGTGCGGCTGCAGAATCACATAGCCGGCATCCGACCTCTATGACAGGGCACTGCAATCCGCGGTAGTTAACCCCTCAGGTGCGGCACCCAGCTCCCTGTCACAGAGGTCGGGTGCAGGTTATGTTAATCCTGTATCTGTATTAGATGTTAATTTTCATTGGTGGCGCAGTGACTCCTTTTCCCCTGTGCTGCCGAGGGAACATGGCACGCTCTGCTGTAGGCATGAGCCATGTTCCATCGGCAGCACAGGGGAAAAGGCAGTTGTGATCGGAGCCCCAGCAGTGTAATCCTGGGGCTCCAATTGGTTACCATGGCAGCCAAGATGGTACTGAAACCCTGGCTGCCATGGTAATCTCCCTGCTGCTGTGAGCACAGGGCAGCAGGGAGAGTGTGAGATCCTATTCACCCAAATAGAGCTCTATTAGGTTGAATGGATTAAAATGTCCGAGGTTCTAGCCCCTAAGGGGGAAAATTAGTTATTAAATAAAAAGTAAAAAATATAAATAAATTAAAAAACACAGCAAAATATTAAGTATAAATCACCCCTTTTCCCAAACAATAAACAAATAAATAAATAAACAAATATGGCCACGCCCACCACGACCGAAAAGTCCAAACTACTAAAATATAAAAAAAATCTCTTATGCAGTGAACGCCGTAACAGAAAAAAAATAAATAAAAACTGCGTGATTCCCCAATGACCTCTATGACAGGGCACTGCAATCCGCGGTAGTTAACCCCTCAGGTGCGGCACCCAGCTCCCTGTCACAGATGTGCAGGTTATGTTAATCCTGTATCTGTATTAGATGTTAATTTTCATTGGTAGCGCAGTGACTCCTTTTCCCCTGTGGTGCCGAGGGAACATGGCGCACGCGGACAGCAGCGCGTGACATGTTCTCTGATACTTTACTGCGCAGCCTAGTATCGATAAAAGGCAAATCCCGGTACCAAACCGATACTGGGACAAAAGTATCGATTAAATATCGATATTTTGATACACGCAACAACCCTATTAAGTACTGTAATTTTTTGTTCTGTGTGCTACTGCTAGTTGGCATGTAGAATTCCAGTATGGATCAACTGCTAATAGTGCTTGTATATATCACATTATATATCAGAATGTGTTTCATGTCCACTATTTACATAATATAAATAGAGATGAGTGAAGTTTGCAAAAATTCGATTCAGCTGCTTCGCTGAATTTCACTAAGAAATTAGCTTTTTGACAAATTACTTGATGAAGTGCATTTCTTTGTAAATAGCAGACGCAATAACGGGGAACCATGGTGCATACAGAACATGAAGACAGAGTATGTATTATACACATATATATATATTTACACTCATCTAAAGAATTATTAGGAACACCTGTTCTATTTCTCATTAATGCAATTATCTAGTCAACCAATCACATGGCAGTTGCTTTAATGCATTTAGGGGTGTGGTCCTGGTCAAGACAATCTCCTGAACTCCAAACTGAATGTCAGAATGGGAAAAAAAGGTGATTTAAGCAATTTTGAGCGTGGCATGGTTGTTGGTGCCAGACGGGCCGGTCTGAATATTTCACAATCTGCTCAATTACTGGGATTTTCACGCACAACCATTTCTAGGGTTTACAAAGAATGGTGTGAAAAGGGAAAAACATCCGGTATGCGGCACTCCTGTGGGCAAAAATGCCTTGTGGATGCTAGAGGTCAGAGGAGAATGGGCCGACTGATTCAAGCTGATAGAAGAGCAATGTTGACTGAAATAACCACTCGTTACAACCGAGGTATGCAGCAAAGCATTTGTGAAGCCACAACACGCACAACCTTGAGGCGGATGGGCTACAACAGCAGAAGACTCATCTCCACTACAAATAGGAAAAAGAGGCTACAATTTGCACGAGCTCACCAAAATTGGACTGTTGAAGACTGGAAAAATGTTGCCTGGTCTGATGAGTCTCAATTTCTGTTGAGACATTCAAATGGTAGAGTCCGAATTTGGCGTAAACAGAATGAGAACATGTATCCATCCTCTGATGGCTACTTCCAGCAGGATGATGCACCATGTCACAAAGCTCGAATCATTTCAAATTGGTTTCTTGAACATGACAATGAGTTCACTGTACTAAAATGGCCCCACAGTCACCAGATCTCAACCCAACAGAGCATCTTTGGGATGTGTTGGAACGGGAGCTTCGTGCCCTGGATGTGCATCCCTCAAATCTCCATCAACTGCAAGATGCTATCCTATCAATATGGGCCAACATTTCTAAAGAATGCTATCAGCACCTTGTTGAATCAATGCCACGTAGAATTAAGGCAGTTCTGAAGGCAAAAGGGGGTCCAATATCGTATTAGTATGGTGTTCCTAATAATTCTTTAGGTGAGTGTATATATATATATATATATATATACACAGTACAGACCAAAAGTATAGACACACCTTCTCATTCAAAGAGTTTTCTTTATTTTCATGACTATGAAAATTGTAGATTCACACTGAAGGCAACAAAACTATGAATTAACACATGTGGAATTATATACATAACAAACAAGTGTGAAACAACTGAAAATATGTCATATTCTAGGTTCTTCAAAGTAGCCACCTTTTGCTTTGATTACTGCTTTGCACACTCTTGGCATTCTCTTGATGAGCTTCAAGAGGTAGTCCCCTGAAATGGTTTTCACTTCACAGGTGTGCTCTGTCAGGTTTAATAAGTGGGATTTCTTGCCTTATAAATGGGGTTGGGACCATCAGTTGCGTTGAGGAGAAGTCAGGTAGATACACAGCTGATAGTCCTACTGAATAGACTGTTAGAATTTGTATTATGGCAAGAAAAAAGCAGCTAAGTAAAGAAAAACGAGTGGGCATCATAATGAAGGTCAGTCAGTCAGCTGAAAAATTGGGAAAACTTTGAAAGTAAGGGCTATTTGACCATTAAGGAGAGTGATGGGGTGCTGCGCCACATGACCTGGCCTCCACAGTCACCGGACCTGAACCCAATCAAGATGGTTTGGGGTGAGCTGGACCGCAGAGTGAAGGCAAAAGGGCCAACAAGTGCTAAGCATCTCTGGGAACTCCTTCAAGACTGTTGGAAGACCATTTCAGGGGACTACCTCTTGATGCTCATCAAGAGAATGCCAAGAGTGTGCAAAGCAGTAATCAAAGCAAAAGGTGGCTACTTTGAAGAACCTAGAATATGACATATTTTCAATTGTTTCACACTTGTTTGTTATGTATATAATTCCACGTGTTAATTCATAGTTTTGATGCCTTCATAGTCATGAAAATAAAGAAAACTCTTTGAATGAGAAGGTTTGTCCAAACTTTTGGTCAATACTGTATATATATACACACACACACACACACACAGTGCTGCTCATAATTATTCATACCCCTGGCAAATTTTGACTTAAAGTTACTTTTATTCAACCAGCAAGTAATTTTTTGACGGGAAATCACATAGGTGTCTCCCAAAAGATAATAAGACGATGTACAAGAGGCATTATTGTGGGGGAAAAAAAACATTTCTCAGCTTTTATTTACATTTGAGCAAAAAATACAAGATGTTCCACACTGTGGAAAATCTCAGAGGACGTGGTCGGAAGCCAAAAGTGACACCTGTGCTGGCCAGGAGGATAGTTAGAAAGGTGAAAAGGAATCCAAGGATCACCACCAAGGCCATCCTGGTAAATCTGGGCTCTGCTGGTGGCAATGTCTCAAGGCAGAAATCCAACGGACACTGCACAATGCAGACCAAGGAGGATGCCACTTCTCCAGATAAGGCACACAAAAGCTCACTTGGCCTTTGCAAAAGCTCATCTGGACAAAGAAGACGACTTCTGGTCTTCTGTGTTATGGTCAGATGAAACAAAAATTTAATTGTTTGCTCACAATGATGTTTTTTTCTTCATTTGGCGTAAAAAAGGAGAAGCCTTCAACCCAAAGAACACCATTCCCACTGTCAAACATGGTGGTGAGAACCTAAAGCTTTGGGAGGGGGGGGGGGGGGTTCAGCCAATGGACCAGGGAACCTATTCACAGTAAATGGCACCATGAAAAAAGAGCAATACATGAGGATTCTTAACGACAACATCAGGCAGTCTGCAGAGAAACTTGGCCTTGGGCACCAGTGGATATTTCAGCATGACAATGACCCAAAACACACAGCAAAAGTAATGAAGAAATTACTAGCAGACAACATCATTAATGTTTTGGAGTGGCCCAGCCGGAGTCCAGACTTGAATCCAATTGAGAATCTGTAGAGGGAGCTAAAGATCAGGGTGATGGCAAGAAGACCCTCCAACCTGAAAGATTTGGAGCTTATTGCTAAAGATGAATGGGCAAAAATACCTGTGGAGACATGCAAAAAGCTGGTCTGCAATTATAGGAAGCGTTTGATTGCTGTAATAGTCAATAAAGGTTTTTCTATTGATCAATGAAGAGGGTATAAATAATTTTGGACTAAACACTTTTTGCTCAAATGTAAATAAAAGCTGAGAAATGTATTTTTTCCACAATTATGCCTCTTGTACATCATCCTATTATCTTTTGGGAGACACCTATGTAATTTCCCGTCAAATAATTACTTGCTGGTTGAATAAAAGTAACTTTAAGTCAAAGTTTGCCAGGGGTATGAATAATTATGGGCAGCACGGTGTATATATATATATATATATATATATATATATATATACATACACTGCTCAAAAAAATAAAGGGAACACAAACATAACACATCCTAGATCTGAATTAATTAAATATTCTTCTGAAATACTTTGTTCTTTACATAGTTGAATGTGCTGACAACAAAATCACACAAAAATAAAAAAATGGAAATCTAATTTTTCAACCCATGGAGGTCTGGATTTGGAGTCACACTCAAAATTAAAGTGGAAAAACACACTATAGGCTGATCCAACTTTGATGTAATGTCCTTAAAACAAGTCAAAATGAGACTCAGTAGTGTGTGTGGCCTCCACGTGCCTGTATGACCTCCCTACAACGCCTGTGCATGCTCCTGATGAGGTGGCGGACGGTCTCCTAAGGGATCTCCTCCCAGACCTGGACTAAAGCATCTGCCAACTCCTGGACAGTCTGTGGTGCAACGTGACGTTGGTGGATAGAGCGAGACATGATGTCCCAGATGTGCTCAATTGGATTCAGGTCTGGGGAACGGGCGGGCCAGTCCATAGCATCAATGCCTTCGTCTTGCAGGAACTGCTGACACACTCCAGCCACATGAGGTCTAGCATTGTCTTGCATTAGGAGGAACCCAGGGCCAACCGCACCAGCATATGGTCTCACAAGGGGTCTGAGGATCTCATCTCGGTACCTAATGGCAGTCAGGCTACCTCTGGTGAGCACATGGAGGGCTGTGCGGCCCTCCAAAGAAATGCCACCCCACACCATTACTGACCCAATGCCAAACCGGTCATGCTGGAGGATGTTGCAGGCAGCAGAACATTCTCCACGGCGTCTCCAGACTCTGTCACGTCTGTCACATGTGCTCAGTGTGAACCTGCTTTCATCTGTGAAGAGCACAGGGCACCAGTGGCGAATTTGCCAATCTTGGTGTTCTCTGGCAAATGCCAAACGTCCTGCACGGTGTTGGGCTGTAAGCACAACCCCCACCTGTGGACGTCGGGCCATCATATCACCCTCATGGAGTCTGTTTCTGACCGTTTGAGCAGACACATGCACATTTGTGGGCTGCTGGAGGTCATTTTGCAGGGCTCTGGAAGTGCTCCTCCTGTTCCTCCTTGCACAAAGGCGGAGGTAGCGGTCGTGCTGCTGGGTTGTTGCCCTCCTACGGCCTCCTCCACGTCTCCTGATGTACTGGCCTGTCTCCTGGTAGCGCCTCCATGCTCTGGACACTACGCTGACAGACACAGCAAACCTTCTTGCCACAGCTCGCATTGATGTGCCATCCTGGATAAGCTGCACTACCTGAGCCACTTGTGTGGGTTGTAGACTCCATCTCATGCTACCACTAGAGTGAAAGCACCGCCAGCATTCAAAAGTGACCAAAACATCAGCCAGGAAGCATAGGAACTGAGAAGTGGTCTGTGTTACCACCTGCAGAACCACTCCTTTATTGGGGGTGTCTTGCTAATTGCCTATAATTTCCACCTGTTGTCTATCCCATTTGCACAACAGCATGTGAAATTGATTGTCACTCAGTGTTGCTTCCTAAGTGGACAGTTTGATTTCACAGAAGTGTGATTGACTTGGAGTTACATTGTGTTGTTTAAGTGTTCCCTTTATTTTTTTGAGCAGTGTATATATATACACACACACACACACACACACACACACTCACACAAGTTAAATGTAATGTCTGTAAAGTAAAGTAGGTAGTACAATTAGGTTGGGTTGCCCACTTTATTTCAACTTTAAACTAGGGAATTTTATGCTGGATTCAGTGGCGTACATATAGAAGCAAGAACCCCATAGCCAGGATCAAACCAGACCCCCCACACAGGACAGAAGGGTTTCCGTCTAAACCCCTTTCAATGACCCCTGGTCAATTTTTTTCACTGCCTCATTTGCTAAAAGTTGTTCCTTTAGAGGGTAGAGTCCTGACCAATTTTTAACCCCTAGTAGAAGAGGAGATGATCCCAACTAGGTCCCCTCTTGCCCTGGTCCCCACAGCAGTCGCATGGTCTGTCCCTATGGTAGTTACACACCTGGCTGGATGATAAGGTATACTCATTCACATTTAATAAAACTTTAGGGCCATTTTCACAATATTGATGCCATGCATCCTCCCAACCCCTAACAATTTCATCCATAAACTGACTGCAGATAAAGGGCCATAAGATCAAACATCATGCTTTTTCCATTGAAATACTGCATCTGCTTTCTGTGCATGTGTCAGGAGTTGTGCACGTTGTATTTAAAGGGGTTGTCCCACCAAAAAGATATTCTAAATTTTTTAAACTAGAACATGGATCAGAATATTTTTGTAATTGCATATATTTAAAGTTTACCATAGCCACAGTCAATGAAATCTATCTGTATAGTATCCTTCAACTCGCACCAGCTGCCGCAGAAAGAACATACCCCCTGAGAAAATGCACACCCCCTAAGCTGTCAATTTGAAATAAATATAGCAGATCAATTGGAGAAATAAATGAAGATCTCTGGATCTATGCGAGGTACAGGGATAGTTCTAAGTTTGTTAGAAAGGGACCTTAATGTACCATATGGTATCTGATTTTCATTTGTTACATGAATTATGGAACAACCCCTTAAAGGGCTTCTGTCACCTGCGCCGACTGAAGACCGTTACGGCACAGGCGCCAGATTTTGAACACAGACAGGGCCAGCCAGAGGACGAGCACGTTCGCTGGCCCTGTCAATCAACATGAGGAGGGGGCATCATTATGAAAGGAGGATGCGGTTGCTACCAGCAAGTAGCCGCCCTACTTGCTGGTAGAAAGCTCATTTACATATTATAAAAGTCAGTTTTTTTAAAAACGGACTTTTGGAAAGTGAGTAAGAGCACTATATATTCATATATCGCAGTATAAGGAATTTAACTAGCCCAAAAAAAAAAAAAGACTTTAGTGGGGTTACAGAAGCCCTTTAAAAGGGGTATGCTGGTAGGTAAAAGTTATCGCTTATCCTCAGATTGGTGGCGGTCTTACCGCTACTGCTTACTGAGTGCTCTACTCAGCTATCTCCGGAACTCCCATAGAAATGAATGGAGTGGCCACATACATGTGTGACCTGCAGTTTTGGTTATTTAAGGGGAGCAGGAAGGGGCCCTCAGGGGTACAGGTAGGATCCCCACTGATCTGATAGTTATTGCCTATCCTGTTGATAGGAGATAACTTTTACATACCAGAATACCGCTTTAAAGAAAAAGGCATTTTATGGAAGGAAGAACTGGCTAGAAGGGACAGTAGGATGGCTAAAACTATTTTTTGTGCATATAGTATGTTTTACTGCAAATGAATGATTAGGTAACATATCCACTGGTAGTTTATAGTTAACATAAATTGAACAGAGGTGAATACATTTTGGGGACAAAGCAAATCTCCTTTTAGGAACTTGCTGCAAGAACAAAGATTTGCATTCCTTTTGCATTGCTACATCCTCAAAATGAGTTCAACATTATTTTTAACAATTTAAGTTCATTAGTTATGTTCAAGGTGTTAAAATAAAAATCTGTAAAAATAATAAAATTCCCTTTTAATAATTTTTTATTGAGAGGCATTGCCTATTGTCATTGACAAGATACAATTAGGGCAGGTTCGCATCGGTATTATTGAATTTCATTATAAGTTCCGTTATAACAGAGGCCAATAACAGTTCCATAATAACTGAAACAAACGGAACTGGTAATTGGCCCTATAGACATGTATTAGGACGGAATAAAAGTAAATGCCTCTTAAAGGCTTCCATCTTGCATTACTTCCTAGAATTCAGTTATATTCCGTTATAACTCTGTTATAACAGAACCTATAATGGAATTCAATAACGCTGATGCAAATCAACCCTAATTCCTTTTTCTCTTTCTCTGGAATCATAGCTCTCCTGACATCTGCTTGTAATTAGTATTAACCCCTTAGTGACCACCCATACGCCTTTTTACGGCGGTTACTAAGGGGCCTTAGGCTGGGCTGCCGCGTTTTTACAGCGGCCCAGTCTAAGCGCTGCACGGCTCCCCCGTGCAGTGGGGAGCGCGGACCCGGCTCTCACATGAGAGCCGGGGCCCTGCTCCAACAGCCCGGACCGGCCGGAGTGCCGATCCGGGCTGTTTAACCCTTTACATGCCGGGCGCAATGGTGCCCGCTGCATGTAAAGTGGTGACAGAGGGAGCGGACTCCCTCTATCTCCCATCAGCACCCCGAAAATGCGTTCGCGGGGTGCTGATGTGTTGGGAAGCTTACCTTGCTTCCGATCAGGGCCCCAAGCCTGTCTTCAGTTTACTCCAGCAGGCTGTGCCTCTCTGGCGCAGCCTGCTGGTCAATGTTTGAATAGCATTGCTATTGAAATGTAATGCATTATAGAGATAAAGCAATCAAAATACTGTATATTATAGTCCTCTTGTGAGACTATTAAGTAGTAAATTTTTTTTAAAAAAATACACATTTATTAAATAAAAAAATTTCATAAAATAAAAAAATTCTTTTTTTCCATTGAAAATACGCTTTTCAATGAAAAAAATTGCAAAAAGAAAACATCCCCCATATGTTTGGTATTGCCGCGTTCGTAACGACCCGGACTACATAAATATTACATAAATTATCCCCTATGGTGAACGCCGTAAAAAAAAAAAAAAAAGACAGAATTTCTAATTTATTCTTAGTTTCCACCGAAAAAAACTTAATAACAAGCGATCAAAAAGCGGCATTTACTCCAAAATGATACCAATGAAAAATACAAGTCGTCCCTCAAAAATCAAGCCCTCACACAACTCCATAGGAAAAAAAAAAAAGTTATGGGTCTTGTGAAGTGGCAATGCAAAATAATTTTTTTGGTTAATAAAAGGGGTTTTATTGCAAAAAAAGTAGTAAAACTTAAAAAAAAATATAAGTATTTAGTATCACTGTAATTGTACTGAGCCAGAGAATAAAGATATTATGTTATTTGTACTGAAAAATGAACGCCGTAAAATTTATAATGTAAAAACTCAGTGGCAGTATTGCTATTTTTCCCCATTTTCCTCCCAGAAAGAGTTAATAAAAGTTAATCAGAGAGTTATATGAACCCCAAAATGGCGCTATTAAAAACTACAACTTGTCCCGTAAAAAAACAAGCCCTCATAAAGCTATATAGATGAAAAAATAAAAAAGTTATAGCACTTGGAACGAGACCATGAAAAAAGGAAGAAAAACGCTAGGTTATAAGCCCCAAACAGGCTTGGTCACAAAGGGGTTAAAGAACCTGGAAGTGGTGCCCTAGTACCCTGCAACTTTAGGATAGTTGTGCGATGTCCATTTTGAAATTCGGTGTGCGCATGCTTATTAAACCTGATCGATAACCATAGGGCATAATTGGAGAGATTAGAAAGACATTATTTTTAAAATACTGAAAACCTGAAGAGGTTTTCAGTACATTTATTGAATTTTAACGTCAAATACATCTACAAAATCGCATTCTCTTGAGCTTGTAATATGCAATCAGTGAAATTAACGGTTATTTAAAAAGAACAATGAAAGGAAAGGCCTACTTTATATAAAAGCAGAAATTACTATATTTATTTTTTATATAAATACATGAAAATTATTAATAACTGTGCATTTAGTAATACTGCATGCAGCTTTATGTTAAATAACTTACTTAAAAATAACTCATTATCCCTTTTACTGCCGGAGGGTTTTCTGGCAGTGCAGGATTTTTAACGTTAAAAAGGATTCTGTAAAGTAAAGGAAACATTATTTTGAACAGTATCATTTGACAACTTTGCTCCATTAAACCATAAATATGCATACGTGTTAAGGCACAGAGAGTCTATATACTTTAGACCTACAATATGATAGTTTAACCTAGCAGCCTGTTGCACTTAACCAGTAAAATGAAAAATGACATCTATACCCATTAATATCTGCAATGTATAAACAGCACAGCATGACACATTCTTGAGAGCTGAAGGCTACAAAATCTCTCTGTAACATAAATAACAAAGCACTCAGAAGCATATTGATGTTGATATTCATCTCTCAGAAAAACATTGCTGCCTAGGCTTCTTATGAAAATAGATGCAGCCCAAATGGATCTCCTGTAATTGGTTTCAGATAGCGAGGTCAGAAGAAATAGGATACAAGAAACTATTATGTGGAACAGGAGAAACAAGAATGTTTACACAGGCCCTCCCCCATTTTACAGGCTAGAGGTACCTATACCATATGCTCTTGAAAGATAACTAGCCCTAAAATGAGGACAACATGGACTATAATTTCCCTTAATCTACATTTGCTGCATGTAATAGCCACAAGTACTTCTTTACTATCCCTCTGTAAAAGACATTAACTAATAAGTATATGTTATTTATACATGCCAGAAAAAAATGTCAGAAAGACCCAACATTTGTAATAAGCAAAACGTAATTTATCATTTAAGGCAATATTGTAGATAGGTAAACTATAAAAAAATAAAAATAAAGAAGCATGAGGATTAGCGCAATGTCTCAGTGCCCGTATTGCACACCGTAAACAGACCGTCTGCAATATACAGACACTGGCTGTGTGCACTCTGTGGTGTGGATTCATTCAATTCAAGTCAATGCATCGGCAAACGGACTGCACATGGCCGGTGCCCATGCAATGCGGACTGCAGCACGGGCACTGAGCCCTTACGCTCATGTGCATGAGCCCTAATACACATATTTTTAATAGCAGCTAAAGTTAGGATGAAGCCATTAAAGGGATATTCTCAAAATGACAACTTTTCACCTGACCACAAGGTAGGTGATAAATGTCTGATTGGTAGGGGTTTGACTGCTAAGAACCCCATTGATCACAAGAACTAAGATATGGTGTCCTCTGTTTGAGTGGTGCTCTACCTAGCTATCTTTGGCAATCCGATAAACTTTAAATGTATAGACAATGTGCATGCTTGGCCCTTGCTCCATTGAAAAGGAGGGTGTGGGACCCCCTTCTTCCTGACCCCCGCCAATCAGACATATCACCAATCCTATGGATAGATGGTAAGTTGTTATACTGCGAGTAACCCTTCAAGGTGTACATAATACACTATGCAAATGAGCCCAGCATATAATCACTGGTAATAAAATTTTCCAGTTTAAAGTGTATTTTCCAATGGGCAGACTTAAGTTACACTATAGCATTTACAGTGCCTTGAAAAGCATCCATACCGCTTGAAATATTTTCATGTGAAACCCATAAAAAATAATGAATTTTTTGGGGATTTTATGTGAATACAAAATTATATATGGTTTTCAAAATGTTTAATAAATAAAAATCTGAAAAGTGTGGCATGCATTTGCATTCAGTCCCCTGTACTCTGATACCCCTAAATAAAATCCAGTGTGACCAATTTCCTTCAAAAGTCACCTAATTAATAATTAGAGTCCACCTGTGTGTAATTTATTCTCAGTATACCTACAGCTGTTCTGTGAAGGCCTCAGAGGTTTGTTAGTGAACATAAGTGATCAAACAGCATCATGAAAACCAAAGGAGCACACCAGACAGGTCAGGGATAAAGTTATGGAGAAGTGTAAATCACTTTTATGTTATAAAAAAAAATATCACAAGCTTTGGACATCTCACAGAGCACTGTTCAATCTATCATCTGAAAACTGAAGGATCATGGCACAACTTCCAGGCAACCAAGAGATTGTCGTCCACCGAAACTGACAGCCCAGGCAAGGAGAGCACTAATTAGAGATGCAACCAAGAGGCCAATGGGTCACTTTGGAGGAGGCACAGAGATCTACAGCACAGGTGGGAGAATCTGTCCACAGGACGATTATTAGTTGTGTACAAATCTTGCCTTTATGGAAGAGTGGCAAGAAGAAAGCAATGTCAGGGACCCAGCAAACATGTGGAAGAAGGTTCTCTGGTCAGATGAGACCAAAGCTGAACTTTTTGGCCTAAAGGCAAAACATTTTGTGTGGCTGAAAAATAACACTGCACGTCACCCTGAACACACCATTATGGTGGTAGTTGCATCCTGCTGTGAGGAAGCTTTTGTTCCACAGGGACAGGGAAGCTGATCAGAGTTGATGGGAATATGGATGGAGCTAAATGCAGGACAATCCTGGAGGAAAACCTGGTAGAGGCTGCAAAAGACTTGAGACTGGGGAGGAGGTTCAACTTCCAGCAGGACAACGACCCTAAACATACTGCCAGAGCTACAATGGAATTGTTTAGAATGGTCAAAGTCCAGATCTAAATCACATTGAGAATCTGCAGCAAGACTTGAAAACTGCTGTTCACAGATGCTCTCCATCCAATCTGGCTAAACTTGAGCTATTTTGCAAAGAAGAATGAGGAAAAATTTCAGCCTTGAGATGTGCAAAGCTGATAGAGCCCAACCCCAAAAGACTTGTAGCTGTAATGGCAGCAAAAGTTGGTTCTACAAAGTATTGACTCAAGGGGGCTGAATACAAATTTGCACGCCACACTTTTCAGATTTTTATTTATTAAAAATCCCAATAAAATACATTTAAGTTTGTGGGTTTAACGTGGAAACGTGTGGGAAAAGTTCAAAATGTATGAATACATTTTAAAGGCACTTTATATGTATGCTAAATGCCCCACCTGAGTGGACCCATTTATGGTCTCTAATTCAAAGTTATCCGAATATTTATAATATTCTCTTATATTTAGAGGCTTGTGCTAATGACAGTTTTGTTAGTATGCTGCTACTCTGTTTTGTGATTCCTTCTATATACACATCCATGTTCATCCATAATAGATATCAATAAGTTGCACCACAATGTCACTATTTAAAGCATGTATAAATGCAATGAATATTTACAATCTGTCATAATTTTCTATAACTGTAGGGTGACTTGATTCCAATGTCACCAGGAGAGATAAGCTAATCACACAAATATCAGTTTGGGTTTGATGCAGCGAATAGGTCAACCTATACGATTCCAAATTGGTTCTGCCTCAATTGGCCTGAAAATGTGTGCACTCTGAAGTCTCCTAATATTTTTTCTCTTTTTCACTTTTTTGTTGCATTTTTTTATATTATCTCTGTCTCTGCAAATTTCACCTATATCACTAAAATTTTTTAATTTGGATTCAAGCATGCTAACTGGTGTAAAATAAAGAAGTTTGGTCATAATTTGTTTTAAGGTTCAAATTATAACAATGGATTCACCCAAATCACAAATAAAATTGAATTTGGATTCATCATGAAAATTTAAAAAATTTGGGTCAAATTTTATTAATTTAGAATGGATTTGGTCATTTCTAGTCACAAATAAGATCACTTCACAATACCTGTTTTAGTAAAAATAATATATAGTGCTAAATATCCTTTGATTTAATTGATTTTTAAAACAATGCTAACTAAAGCAGTTTGGTCACAATTTTCTTAAAGGGTCAAATCAAAACAATGGATGGTGTGTCCTTTGGGTCCTGAAAGTAGAACCAGATTCAAAAATTTACTAAAAACATAATTTTATGCATACATTAAGATTGGTCGCGAAAAAACAAAAACACAAGCAGCCCGTTTACAAGGGCATGTTATCAGGCTGATTATCAGGACACATGTTCATACAAATGCTTGTTCCCTATAATTGGTATTTGTAAATGTGTGGCTGATCACCCAATAAACAAGTTTATTCATCAGGTGATGTGGCATATAAAATCATCATTTGCCAGATTGTATGAACAATTAATGCTACTGTGATCCCCATACAGAGGAAATGATTACCATGTGTAGATGCAACTTTCACTTTCGCTCACGATCATTCATTAATTAGGAACATTTGATTCCTTCCTGATAATTGCTTGTGAATTGGCCCATGTAAATTCAGTTTTAGATAAGCAGTCCACAGAGCTGCCAGCTCTATTACAGTGTCTCAGGCTGGATAATATATATGGTGTATCTTCTACCACTTCTTACTTGACTTGCTTTGCAACAGAAGTTTGTACCAACAATTTTGTTGCAAACTGTTGCATCTTAAAGGTCCCTTTACATAGGACAATTTAGCAGGTGATTGTCGGGAAGGAACCATTCCTTTCTAGAAAACACCTACTCCTCAGCAAAGGAGACTGCTGCATTTATATGCAGCAATCTCCTTCACAGTATGGGGAGGAGCAATTGCTAAGGTCATTGCACATCCCCATAAAGATTTGTTGTTTACCAGCAGCAGATAGATGTTTAGACAGCATGATCTGCTGCTGTCAAACAGCGATTTAGGTGCCTGCACAAACAAGTATACTGCCCGATGAACAACGCTCGTTAACCATGAACTATGAATGCTCATTAGCAATTAGCTGGTGGATTCTCGGCCTGTGTAAATGGGCCTAAACCCTTGCACCTTTCTGAAAAGCTAGACCTCTTTATCATAAAGTTATACCTAGGGATGAGCGAACCCATGGAAGTTTGAGTTCACCGGGTTCGGCCGAACTTCAGGTCAAAGTTCGGGTTCGGGATCCGAACTTGACCCGAATTTCACACCGAACCCCATTAAAGTCAATAGGGACCCAAACTTCACTTTATTATTTTACGTTATAACGGAAAATAATAGCATTCTTAAGACAGAATGCAAAATAAAATGGCCATGGAGGGGTTAAAAAAATAAATAAAAATCACCTCATCCACTTGATCGCGCAGGTCTTCTTTCTTCAGGACCTGCGATGACGTCACTGCAGGTCCTGCTGAATAAAGATAAAAATTCTATCTTCATTCAGCAGGACCTGCGATGACGTCACTGCAGGTCCTGCTGAATAAAGATAAAAATTTTATCTTCATTCAGCAGGTCCTGCGATGACGTCACCGCGCTCACCACGTGAGGTCCTAAAGAAAGAAGACCTACGCGATCAAGTAGATGAGATGAGGTTTTTTTATATTTATTATTTTTACCCCTCCATGGCCATTTTATTTAGCATTCTGTCTTAAGAATGCTATTATTTTCCATTATAACCATGTTATAACGGAAAATAATAAAATCACCCGAACTGAAAAAGTAATGTTCAGTACGAACCTGAACTTTGCAGTTGGGGTTCGCTCAACCCTAGTCATACTCTTTTGTGGATTAGCCAGTGGGTTTTTGGCTCACTTACTTTATGAATATGTCTAAAATGAAATGTGCCAAATTGTGATAAAATATGAGCAAATCGATTTGTATTCTAACAAACCTAAATTTCTTGTGATTCTTCTCAGGTGAGAAAGTCTCCAACACATGTCTCTTCAATGGCATACCTTTCCAGTAAGCTGCACTTTCCAATACAATAGTTTAGTATGTGTACCAATGTACAGGGTGGGCCATTTATATGGATACACCTTAATAAAATGGGAATAGTTGGTGATATTAACTTCCTGTTTGTGGCACATTAGTATATGTGAGGGGGGAAACTTTTCAAGATGGGTGGTGACCATGGCGGCCATTTTGAATCCAACTTTAGTTTTTTCAATAGGAAGAGGGTCATGTGACACATCAAACTTATTGGAAATTGCACAAGAAAAACAATGGTGTGCTTGGTTTTAACGTAACTTTATTCTTTCATGAGTTATTTACAAGTTTCTGACAACTTATAAAATGTGTTCAATGTGCTGCCCCCATTGTGTTGGATTGTCAATGCAACCCTCTTCTCCCACTCTTCACACACTGATAGCAACACCGCAGGAGAAATGCTAGCACAGGCTTCCAGTATCCGTAGTTTCAGGTGCTGCACATCTCGTATCTTCACAGCATAGACGATTGCCTTCAGATGATACGAGATGTGCAGCACCTGAAACTATGGATACTGGAAGCCTTTGATGTGTCACATGACCCTCTTCCTATGTAAAAAACAAAAGTTGGATTCAAAATGGCTGACTTCAAAATGGCCGCCATGGTCACCACCCATCTTGAAAAGTTTCCCCCCTCACATATACTAATGTGCCACAAACAGGAAGTTAATATCACCAACCATTCCCATTTTATTAAGGTGTATCCATATAAATGGCCCACCCTGTATACTGACCCAACACTATTTTGGCCTCCATCAAGTGAATCGAGCTCTATAGATATGTTTAATGTCTATCCCTGGAGCTTTTGCTGTAATTTCTGCCAAACATTGGTCTCATTTTGCTAAGGCAAAAAAAAGTCTCATCAATGTATATCTTTTCAGTCAAGCAATTCTAGTCATGCAAAAAAGAGCTGACCATTTAGACAGTTTAGCAATAGTGTATAATTCTCCATGTATAAAAGACCACCTTAACAAATGACAGTAGTGGAGGTCTAACATAAAGGTACTAACTGAACTGTACAAACAAATCTATACATTACACTTACTTTTTAACATTGCATAGTGGATATAGTAAGCCATAGGCAATGTACTATTATTCTATGTATTATGGAAAATATTTATAAATCCTGTTAATGGCAATCCACCTTCACAGAATATAAATGTATATGCATCCTCATGGCATGATGCTAGCCATCTTAAGATAAACAAACCTGTTGAGGTGTCTTTAACCTCTGTTACTTGTGAGCTTGTTCTGTCAGAACAGTTATTAAGCGCTAATAAAATGCAATACAAAAGTACAAATGGAATACAAGAAATGTAATCACCTAATTGTCATAAACCAAATTTAACACAGCAATTTTCCAGAGAGAAATTATAAATTTGTAGCAATTGACCTTTCATTGTAACAAGACTAATTGATACAGTAATTAAACAAGTTTTGAATGAAATACTGGCTAATTGCTAGAAAATTGATTTTTTTTCTAGATTTGTTTCATTGCATTTCTAAATAAGTCTGTGATATTTATGACTTGCACTGTTAATCTGAAACAAGGCTTCTAGGAATACAACATGTATATTTTTATCATAATGATAGAAATGAAAATTGCTGAATATGCTGTAGCACAGTCATTTTAGAGAGTACAATATATTTTATCAAGCAAGCAAAGCTTTTCATTTTGTTCTAAATAACAATATATTTCTATATCATTTACCATCTAATGCTCAGTCATCTTTGTGAAAATAACACAAAACAGAGCAACATTAGTGTAATCTCCCAATCTCAAGGAAATAAGGTGATTTTTTTTTTTTTGTTGTGCTAGAGCCTTGCATACCTGTAGCTGACATACTGAAGCTAGAGTAGAATTGAAGAGCTAGGGCAGAGGTTCTTTTAGAAGCCTAAAGCTATAAGTTAAAGTTTTTCTTGGGTATAAGCCAACCTGGAGCTAACCTAAATGAAGACCAGAAACACAGCTGACACCAGGAGCACAGACAACACAAATATACACCTCTCCCTATGGCCTCTGCATTGTATATCTTGGCTAAAAGGCTTTGAGGTTCATGAATTTAAACTGTGTTAGAAAAAAATGTCCTTACTCCCTATAGTAACCAATGAAATATCTGCATTTATTTTATAATCTGTGCTGAAAATGTCTAATTAGTTGCTATTAGCAATATTGACAGCTTTCCTCTGGGACAATTTGGAGGGGTTGTCTCATGAAATTTTTTTTTTTTTTATAAAACTTTGTGCAGTAGCACTAGTTGCCTTTCTGCTGAACTTAAAGGGGTTTTAAAATGGAGATTTTTTAACTGATGACCTATTTTCTGTATAGGCCACCAGAATCTGGTCTTTGGGTCCCCTGGGCCCCCGATCCGCTGTTTGAGAAGGCATTGGCACTCACAGTAGTGCCACAGTCTCATTGCAGCTTTGCTTAGGCTACGTTCAAAGGTCACATGACCTAGGCTCAGCTCAGCCCCATTGAAATGAATGAGGCTGAGCTGCGATGACAAGCATAGCCGTTATACAATGTATGGCAGTATGGTTGGTGAGCTGAGAGAAGGCCACAATGCTACTGTGACGCTACTGTGAGCACTAGTGTCTTCTCAAACAGCTGATCGGCGGGGGTCCAGGATGTCAGACCCCCACTGATCAGATACTGATGACCTATGCAGAGTCTCAGAAAACTGCTCTTACGTGGACAGACATTAATATGAATAATCACCATTTATTATTGCATTTCTCTTGCAACTGGATGCAGTTTCACTCAGCAAAGTCAGCAGTTTGCAGTGGAAAGCTTTTGAAAGGGTGGTCTCTGATAAGATAAGTCTTTTAA
>NC_053389.1:512727387-512779887 GCF_905171765.1 Bufo bufo | reverse complement strand
CAAAAATTGTGGCATTATTGTCACGCCTGATATAAATGGCTGTGCTAAATAGTTACATTTTCAGCAAATGCAACTATATGAATAGAGGTCAGCGAAGTTCTGAAAAATTTAATTTGGCTGCTTCGCTGAATTTCACAAAGAAATTTGATTCCTTTGTATGTAGTGGGTGCAATGATGGGGAGCGGCAATCACGCCACCTCCCCCTGTCATTGAACCCTTCAGATGCAGAGTTCATCGCTGATTGTGGCATCTGAGGCTACAATTTAGTCCCTTGATGGGTAAATCAGGGTAAAAAATAAATAAAAAAAGCAATAAATAATCACCTTATCAATTTGCTTACGTAGAGGCTGTTGCGGCCATCTTGATTAAAGACACTACCCAAAATCTCACGTGGTGACGTGATCATGCTGGCCGGGCGTGGTGACATCACTGATGAAGGCACCACACCTATCACAGGTAGCACCATATTAAGACATAACTTTTAATATAATTAGTTAAGATATTGCCAGATATAACAAAAAAGAAGAATGAAGAAATTCAAAACCAGTGACAGGATAGGTCAACAGACTGGGTGATAGGTCCAAGCAACAAAACAGGGTAACATATATGCAAAGGGGCCCAACTGACCCTCTGTTGTCCCTAGAATCCTATCTCTGTGTGACAACCCACAAGCGTAAATCACACAGAACTAGAACTTATCCCTGGTCTGAATCCTAAGAAGTCCCTATACTATCCGAATGCGTTTCCTCCTGGGGGTATGGTAGGGGTGTGATCCAGAATTAATTAAACAACACCCTCACAAAGATGGAAACAGACATATACGCAATGTCTCAAACTGCCACACTCTGACACTACATTAATGCCAACAAAGCAAGAAAAAAAAACAAGCAATGATTCTATATGACAAGTATCACCAACCCGTCCAGGGCATAAACATAATAAGGACCAGATGCAGATACACGCACAAGGGAACAGTGAGTGTCCTATTATGGGCTGGTGATTGTAACAGCACCTGTATCTGCATCTGGTTATTATTAAGTTTGTGCCCTGAACAGGTTGGCGATTCTTACCATATGGAATTATTGCTTGTTTTTTTTTTTGCTGTGTTGGCATTAATGTAGTATAAGGGCTCATGCACACAACCGTATGTATTTTGCGGTCCGCAAAACACAGATCTGCAAAGAAAATGAATGACATCCGTGCGATGTCCATGTTACATCCGTTTCTTTTGCGGATCCATTGTAACTATACCTGTCCTTATTCGCAAAACAGACAAGAATAGGACATATTCTATCTTTTTGTGGAACAGACTTGAGGACCTATGGACATGGAATGCACACAAAGTCATTTACGTTTTCTTTTGGTCCTCTGTGCCCCCTGATGAAACGCAAGTATGATTGTTGTGAGGAAACACAAAAGGTAATTGCAGTGCAGGTTGCAGGATCTCCCGCAATGTTATATTACAGGGACAGGGAGTTGTGCTTGGGAAAGTGAATGTGAGTTGCTGACCCATGGCTTTTCTTATCCAACATATGGTTGGGGGGGCATACTCTTCCTTAAACCTCTTTCTTTATGATTAGCCTCCATGCATGATTGTAGCACATGGTGGCGGGGGATCTTTTTTATTTATATTTTTGGATACCATTTAGTGTAGAAAGTGTCTATGAGGCATAAATTAATTAATATCATGACTAGGGCTGCAGTAAACGATTATTTTAGCAATCGAGTATTCTACTGATTATTTTTACGATTAATCGAGTAATCTAATAACAAAAAATGAATTAATAGACTGTTTTCCTTTATAAAAACTCAGACCCCCTGTCATCATTCCCCAACACCCTTCGTTCCCTCCTGTGCAATCAGCTGAAATGCATCAGCTCCCCCCTGTGCCATCAGCTCTGTTCCCCCAGTTCCTTCAGCTCTCCCCCACCCCAGTGCCTTCAGCTACCCCCCAGTGCGTGCCATCAGCTGCCCCCCTAAATGCCAGCTTGCCCCACCAAGTTCCATCAGCTTGCCCCCCAGTGCCAGTACATACCTTTCCTATAGGAGTGCCGCTCCACAGCTCCTTCGTCTTCTTATCCGCACGCTGCACTGCCATCCTGATGTCACACAGAGTCAGGTCATAGTGCATGCATACATCCACTATGTCCTGACGATGTGTCAGGGTTGAAAGTGCAGTGCGGTATGGGCCGGCGGGTGACCACGGAGCGGTAAGTAATAGCAATGGCTTCATTCCCACTCCGTGGTCACATGACACAAACGAGTCCTCGATGCAAAAAATTTGCATCGAGAATTTTTTTGTGTCGAATTACTCGATTCACTCGAGTAATCGTTTCAGCCCTAATCATGACTGTGCCACAGGAATGGATCTATGTATATATATCCTCACTTCACGCTCACCATTCCTACTATAACCTGATACCCACTAGTTCAGGATGGGTTCATTCTGCGATTTTTCTTTTTAGTTTATATGAATAACTATCTATATTTTTAACTGCTAAACACAACTTTAAGAATGAAAATCCCTTTTGGTTAGTAGGCTCCTTCGATGATAAGCCAATTACAGTGTTCCACTGTGTAACCTATGTGGGAACCTAGATGCAAATGTTGAATTTTTCAGCAGTGCCACCACAGGATAAATCAAAAATTACATTTCAAATTAGATCAATGAGCACCTAGAATAATACATAGGCATGATAGGCACAAGCACTGCAGAGAGAGAAATGTTTTTTCTACTGTAGTTGCATCTTACTCTTTCTAATAAAGTAGGGTTCTAAATGGAAAAACATCCTATATTACATGTTATTGCAGGGTCTGCCTCATGTGTATACAGTATGTTGAAAATAGCAGGGCAGAATTTGCAGTAAACTCATCATTGGAATATATCCTGTTAAGCATCATTGTACACAAATGTTCAATTACTACTGCCCTCAAAATGACTTGCAGGTCTTGATAAAGTCAGGCAAATGGCCAATAAAATAATACCAGAAAATCCCTAAGTGACTGATGTAGAACAAGAGCACATACATAATTTCTGCCGATTGATAGACGGCTTATGTTTGAACTGGATGGTTCACACAATTAGCGTTTATTATTTTTTTGTTTCAGCTTGGTAGGAGATTAAAGGGGTTGTCTGGGTCCAGAGCTGAACCCGGACATACCCATAATTTCACCCTGGCAGCCCCCCTTACTTGAGCATCGGAGCAGTTCATGCTCCGATGCTCTTCTTTGCCCTGTGCTAATTCGCGAAGTGCAAGGGCTCTTTTGTTTACAATCACACACTGCCGGGCACAAGTTTCCGCCCAGCAGTGTGTTCGGTGATGTCACCGTCTGTGATGGGCGTGTTTTAGTACTGCCCTAGCCGCTTTACTGGCTAGGGCAGTGCTAAATCCCGCCCATCGGTGCCGGTGACGTCACCGGGCTTCCTGGCAGCCCCATGGAGAGCCCAGTACGTCACTGGATCTCAAAAAATGCCTTTGCCCTGCGCAATTTAGCGCAGGGCAAAGGAGAGCATCGGAGCATGAACTGCTACAATGCTCAAGTAAGGGGGGGCTGCCTGGGTGAAAATGGAGGTATGTCCGGGTTCAGCTCTGAACCCGGACAACCCCTTTAAGTAATCAAAAGCATGCTGTTTGTATATTTAGACCATAGAAAGCAAAATCTATTCACTGCTGATTACTCTAAATCTCATTCTATATTAGTAGTTTATCTAAGGCCCACAAAAACCATGTCAGTGGTGTGAAATTCTCAAAATTAAAGATGGCTTCTTTTTCACCATTATTACCACTAAAATCTTTAGTTATATTTGTCCATTCACAACTGATTCACAGTTGACAATACAGGTGAGCAATATTGAAATGCATAACGGAAATAATCAAAATACTGTGTAAAGACTTGTAAAAAAAAAGCCTGACCAAGGTAGCTCTGGTCCACCACCTATTTGATATTGGACTTGCAATGTAGTTATGAGAGTTCATCACCATTCTACAGTAGTAAATCGGTATGGGAGTTAATGATACATGATAAATGAGTTGCTTGTCATAAAAACATGTATTATGCCCTTTTTGAGTATATTAAGTTAAGAAATAGGAGTTAGTCAAAACCGTGGGCTGTCTCCACCACAGACAATGGAACGTTAAAAGGAAACTTGTCATCAATTTTATGCTGAACTTATTGAGGACAGCATAAAGTAGTGACAGACGCGCTGATTTCAGCGGTGTGTCTCTCATGAGCTAAAAGTAAGAGGTTGCCGAGAAAAAAAGTGAAAGCTACCTGAGAAGAGTCAGAGTTATTAATCAGCTCCTGCTGTCCCCACCCATCTGCTGATGATTGACAGTTCTCTTCTAGGTAGGGAGAAGACTGGTATTCATAGTTCATGATACGGAATATACAGTACATATTATTGCTGAGTCTGACCAAAGGGACCCTTAAAGATTATGAGAACAGGAATCCCCATGTCCTCTGTGCAAATCGAGCGTTAGTGTGCATGCCCATCCACTGCTCCATTCACAGTCTGTGGGATTGGCAAGTATACAGTAGCATTGGTCCCATAGAACTGAATAGACTGGTGGTCATACATTCACACAGAGGACTTGGAGAGTCCTTTTCTTGTGATCAGTGAGGTTCCTGTTGGTCAAACCTCCTGTGATCATACAGTACATTTATTACCTATCCTATGGAGGTCAACCCCTTTAATCTTTTAATTTCTGAGCTCAGTTTTTAAGTCTCTGCTTAGGTTGCTATAGTGTGAATGACTTAGAGATGCTGCAGGGAAGAAGTGCAATCTGTGCCTATATCATTTTGAAGGCCAAAGCTACACTGCATTCCTAAAAAGATGGCCAACCTCTCACTTCCGAAACATAAGAGCAAAAATGATGGCCTCCAGCCATTGTAGGTGTATACTCCCATTAAAGAATACAGGCTGTTCTGAATGTGTCTGGTTTCTGATAATGGTGATTTTGATAATTATACTAATGAATTATTATTAGTGTAATGTCTGAGAACATTACTTTGTCACACTGATTTATGCTAATAGAATATTCATCCACAACTCAAATAAAAAATATATATGTGGAAAGAAAATAAAATATAAGAAAATATTCTGCAATTCTGCGACTCAAAATTTAATAGCTGAAACCAAGAATCTTTTATTGAACGTTTAGTACTATTTTTTCCAAGTTCTAGCACCCCTGGGTATATTTATCAAACGTTCTTCCTCCTCTCATCTATGTAAAAATAAGAAACCTTTTTAATGTTAATCTATGGAGAGAAGTCATCAAAAACTGCAATATTTTAGCCATTCATGAAGGGGCCCCAACAAATAAGATAGGGAGGCATCTTATTATTGTCACTATAAAGAAATATGAACATTAAAAATACATCTGATGACCTGAAATGAAAATTCTCTTAAAAAGTGTACGTTTAAACACAGCAATAGCATTTGATGAAAAGTTTTCCATTATTTAATTAAAAGGCACGGTTTTCAATTATTTATCTTAATAGTGCTTATATGTATGTAAATCCATTAAAAAGCTGATAAGACCTCTGAACACAAAAGGTAAGGCAGTACCTCTAACAAAAATATCAATGTTTTGATCCCTTCTTTTTAACGCTTGTTGAGACAATGAGTGTAATGGAAATTAACACAATTTGAATATTTTTTTTCTAAATGCAATGACCCAAGTTTAATGGATTTTGACTTAGACTGTTATCAGTGCCAGTTTTTACTTCAAAAGTATATTTTGTTTATGGTATTCGATTAATGTTTTAAATTAAAAGATGCAATTAACATGATTCTGGAATTTTAAACACTTGAAGAGGTTCCCCAGTCAAAATGTTTGACAAAGAAAAAAAAAATAAGATGCAGTTGGATCAATATTAAGTGTTAACATATCAGTCTGAATTGAGCTTTTAATGCTACCACTGAAACCTGTTTCTACAGGCTGCAAGTAGCCAATGTTCCTGGCATTACAGCTCTTTGCCATTCACTGGAATATGACAACTAATCACTCACTCTCAAATCACTAATAAAATAAAAACACAGGAGGCAGAGATGAAGATGCATTTCCAGTTTCACTGTGAGAATAGGCTAAAGTTGTTAAAGTAGGAAATCCTGAAACCCTAACTCCCCTATTTTATCGGTGCTTTGAGAGTGAATGTTAAGTGGAGGCAGAAAAGAAGGGGAAAAGAAGTCTAAGTGGAGAAAGCAGAAGTTCTCTGTAATAAAATGTATTAAAAAATTTGTGTGTATTCTTCATGTGTATTATTGATTTACGGAACGTTGGTTATAAACAAAAGCACACATAAAAAAAAAAATATTGTTTTTTTTTTTTAAATAAGATGTTTTTTCTTTTCATTCCATAGTTGAACTATGGAAACTCTTCAAAGGCATAATTTGTAGTTTTTCTTAGAATACAGGAAATATATAACAAGAATATTATCCAGCATGCTCACTTCACTACTACTAGGGCGAAGAAGTAAAAACAAGGTGACAGTTAAAAACTCCCACTTGGGACTGAGGCAAGCCCGAGAAGCTCTCTAACTTATGCACTGTTTATCACACAAAAAAAAAGAAAACTGTGAAGGTCAATCCTGTGAAAGTAAAATAAAATATACTTTCTCATACTGCATAAAGAACACTGTCCTGGTAAAATCACCAGAAATAGGGGAACATTTTAGAGTCTTTCAAAAATGTTCAATATCTCTACCTTTTAGCTAGATATACACTCACCTAAAGAATTATTAGGAACACCTGTTCTATTTCTCATTAATGCAATTATCTAGTCAACCAATCACATGGCAGTTGCTTCAATGCATTTAGGGGTGTGGTCCTGGTCAAGACAATCTCCTGAACTCCAAACTGAATGTCAGAATGGGAAAGAAAGGTGATTTAAGCAATTTTGAGCGTGGCATGGTTGTTGGTGTCAGACGGGCCGGTCTGAGTATTTCACAATCTGCTCAGTTACTGGGATTTTCACGCACAACCATTTCTAGGGTTTACAAAGAATGGTGTGAAAAGGGAAAAACATCCAGGATGCGGCAGTCCTGTGGGCAAAAATGCCTTGTGGATGCTAGAGGTCAGAGGAGAATGGGCCGACTGATTCAAGCTGATAGAAGAGCAACGTTGACTGAAATAGCCACTCATTACAACCGAGGTATGCAGCAAAGCATTTGTGAAGCCACAACACGCACAACCTTGAGGCGGATGGGCTACAACAGCAGAAGACCCCACCGGGTACCACTCATGTCCACTACAAATAGGAAAAAGAGGCTACAATTTGCACGAGCTCACCAAAATTGGACTGTTGAAGACTGGGAAAATGTTGCCTGGTCTGATGAGTCTCGATTTCTTTTGAGACATTCAAATGGTAGAGTCCGAATTTGGCGTAAACAGAATGAGAACATGTATCCATCCTCTGATGGCTACTTCCAGCAGGATAATGCACCATGTCACAAAGCTCGAATCATTTCAAATTGGTTTCTTGAACATGACAATGAGTTCACTGTACTAAAATGGCCCCCACAGTCACCAGATCTCAACCCAATAGAGCATCTTTGGGATGTGGTGGAACGGGAGCTTCGTGCCCTGGATGTGCATCCCTCAAATCTCCATCAACTGCAAGATGCTATCCCATCAATATGGGCCAAAATTTCTAAAAAATGCTATCAGCACCTTGTTGAATCAATGCCACATAGAATTAAGGCAGTTCTGAAGGCAAAAGGGGGTCTAACACCGTATTAGTATGGTGTTCCTAATAATTCTTTAGGTGAGCGTATAAAGGGTGCAGTAAACAACTAGATTCTTAATTAATAATGTTCTTATTTTATAGTAAATATCCTGATTTTAATGTTTATTATATTTCTATAACTACATTTACAATAATAAAAACGTACAAAAATGCATTGGAGCTTTACCTCAAACAATTGTAAGGATAAATAGCTTTTGATGCACATGTTCAGACATGTTAACATTAAACATATAAGGCTACTTTGACACTTGTGTTTTGGGTTTCCCTTTGTGAGATCAGTCATAGACTCTCACAAGCGGTCCAAAACGGATCAGTTTGGCGCTAATGCATTCTGAATGGAAAAGGATCCGCTCAGAATGCATCAGTTTGCCTCCGATCAGTCTCCATTCCGCTCTGGAGACGGACACCAAAACGATGCCTGCAGTGTTTTGCTGTCCGCTTGACAGTGAAACACTGCCAGCAGCGTTTTAGTGTCCGTCTTTAGAGCGGAATGGAGACTGATTGGAGGCAAACTGATGCATTCTGAGCAGATCCTTTTCTATTCAGAATGCATTAGGGCAAAACTGATACGTTTTGGACCGCTTGTGAGAGCCCTGAACGGATCTCATAAAGGGAAACCCAAAACACAAGTGTGAAAGTAGCCTTATATGTTTAAAGGGAATCTGTCACCAGACTCATGACCATAAAACTAAAACTATTGTCTTGTAGCACTTACTACCTCCGTTCCAGATGTGCTTTTCTTCCCTCAGTTGAACCGGAAGAGTGGAGACGCAGGCAGTGTTCGGAACTGAGGGCATCAGCCTCAAATGTTTCACTGGGCATGCGCCGAGCCCAGTGGCGGTTTCATCCTCTGCTGGAAGATCGCGGCGAGATTTGTCAGTGACACTGAAGGCAAGGGTGGGTGGGGATCTCTGCTGTTAGTGATATGGGGGGGGAAACAATGGCGCTGCTGCGGGCGTAGAGTATGAGCCGAGGAGAGGCATGCTTTGGCTCTGCTGGAGGGCAGGCCTGGGCACTCAATGGGGATGTTCCTGGGCGCCTTTAAACAAAAATAACGCCCCTCTGGGCACCTTACCATCTCATTTGCATAAGGAATAAAGTGGATTTTTTCGAGATAGAAACCAAGCAGCAAGGAAAGAAAAGAACATCTGGAAAGGAGGTAGTAAGTGCTACAAGACAATAGTCTTAGTTTAATGGTGATAATTCTGGAGACAGATTCCCTTTAATGTTAACATGTGCATCACAAGTTATTTATCCTTACAATTGTTTGAGGTAAAGCTCCAATGCATCTTTGTACGTTTTTATTATTGTAAATGTAGTTAAATAAATATAATAAACATTAAAATCAGTATATTTACTATAAAATAAGAAAGTTTTCTCTGACACAATCTGGCTCAATAGAAAACGGATCTGTCTCCCATTGACTTTCAATGGAGTTCATGACAGATCCGTCTTGGCTATGTTACAGGTAATACAAATGGATCCGTTCATGACGGATGCATGCGGTTGTATTATTGTAACGGATCAGTTTTTGCAGATCCATCACTGATCCGCCCAAAACACGAGTGTGAAAGTAGCCTAACACGTCTTTCATGGCCGAGATGGGAATAACCACATCAATTGTCACCCAGGGGTAGGCATAGCTATGAAAATGGCCAAGTGTCTGGCATTCTACTGTTTCTGTAACTCCCATAGCAGTGACTGCAAGCTAGATAAAATGTGTAACACGGCAAGCTACACTGTTTCCCTTACTCCCAATTTTGGAAACATACTTACCTTATCCATTTACTTGCGGAAAGACAGTTGCGGCCATCATGATTGAAGACACAGAGTGAAATCACTGGTAATGTCACTGTGTCCGGCCAGCACAGTGACAGTGTGTCACACGTCAACCCACTAGAAATTTTACACAGTATCTCAATCAAGATGGCCACGACGGCCTCTCAAGAACAAAAGGATGAGGTATGTATTTTTTTGCCACCATTTCAGGATAAATAGATTCGCTACCATGAAGCGAGAGGAAATTCGCTTTGAATCAAATTTTTCCTGAAATTCGAATCGAAGTTAGTTAATTTGGCTTCAATTTCCTCAACACTAATTATAATAATAGAAAGAAGGATCTTTATTTGCATAGCACCAATATATTCTGTAGCCGTTTCCAATTCAGATGGTGCATGTATAGATAAAATCAGATATTACATTGTAACTATCAATTCAAACAAGGGGAGTGAGGGCCCTGCTCACAACAGCTTACAATCTATGAAGAAATAGAGGTGACATAAGATGTAAAAATCCCTTAAAGTGCCCACAGTTGTGGGGTCAGACCTTTATGAACTGAACAGCGTGGAGTCCTAGGTAATATATTTTACCTACATTAATTCACTGTAGTAATTATACTGTAAGTGAGAAGTTATTGATTGCTGTGGTTTATATTGTTTGCAGCAAGGAAAATGGATACAGCCATCCTACCAGCAAAATCATGCAGTTATTGGCTGACATGGATGGATATGGTTTGGACATGTGAGTTACACTGTCTAGTCTGGATAAATTTCATTGAATTTTCAACAATGAATAGTATGAGGTCTAGCTTCACACACATGGTTTATCCAGATTTCCAGCAGCATTTTTATGAATGCTTTTCAAGGCTTTTTGTGTACATAAACACTGTGATCACATGATACTTTACTATCTTTTTTAAAGTATTAAAAAGTCTTCATTATGGTTTAGCAAAGCGCACTTTGATGATAGATCCAAAGTCGCTTCGTTCAAAATTTCATTTAAATGCTGTACAAAGGCAGTCTCTGTAGAGCATTTAAATGTATGGGCTCTGCTGAGGTGAAACTTGCGAGACTTCGGTGAAGAAATTTGGCACTCTATTTGACATCTTGAAAACCATTTTAAAACTGCAATCTGAAGTTGGTTTTGATACCAATTAAACCTAAGGGCATTATCCTGACTGTCCCATCCTTTAACCCTTGTACAGAGATCTGGACATCTCTGTAATGAAGTCACCAGGCCAACACCTCTTGAAATAGTCCTAGTGTGGTTGATAGCTGACCCACAGAGGTTAGAGACACCAGTTTGTAGCAACTAGAGATCAGGCAAAAATCATTGTCAGTAACAGGCCAAGGTCAGGGCAGGCAGCAAAGGGTCAAATGATAAACAAGCACAGGTCAGGTACATGGGTAGACAACAGACAAGTACACCTTTTCAGGATCTTAGCAAGCTACAGAACCTTATTGCTCAGGAACCTTTCTCCTGAGGAAGGTGCCTTAAATCTCCGATGGTTGTCATGTTGCTTGGTGAAGATTGGTATGTGCTCACGCTGGCTCTTTTAGAGTTAGGGCAATAGGGCATGCACACAACTTTTCCTAAGGGTGCAGGGGAGAGCCTAACAACGTGGCTGCGACCTGTGTGAGTAGGCAGAGCAGACTCGGTGGCAGGGCCCGGCTGTGGGAAAGCTGATAGATAAGTTTGACAGGACAGCAGAGGCTGCAAAACACAGCATGGCATTTTTTTTCTCCCATATGCTTACTAACTCACAAAATAAAGAAAATAATAAGACAACAAATGTAAAAGGTACCATTAGTATGCTTAAAGCACACAGTGGGTCATTTACTCTGCCCAGAAAATGGCATTAAATAGTTGCAAAATTTGCATTAAAAATTTGCTGAAGTTTGCAACGTTTTCAATGCCGCTGCAACTACATTTCCTCACATTTCTACACCACCCTCACTATTCTCTAAATATGGGCCATGAGCCTTGTAGATTTACCATAATTCAGACCAGTTTTCTGGCATAGGTGATTAATGAAATCTATGCTAGCTCATTACAGGCGCATATTCTGAAGGAGGATGTGCCTAGTTTGTGATGAGTTGTGTGCCTCGACATAAATTAAGCACATCCTCATACTGGTGCAGTGGATAATAAGACCAGCCTACATATAAGGCCATACAGTAGTTCAGTTGCAGCACAATTGTCAGGTTTTCTGAGAACCATCCAGCAATTTTTGTTTTTTATTTGTGGTACAGTAGAAATGTAGACCTCACCATATCATTGTACTTCCTACTAGCCCCTTTGTAAATCTATACATGGACAGCTGGTCTTGAAAATATTGCACATTTAGCTAATGGAAATTACTTAGCTCATACCATTTGATTTGAATTTCATCTCAGTACATTTATGTCATGTCCTGTATAAAAATTGTGTTTCTACAAATAGAAAATAAATGTCTTAAAAACATGTCACAGGCATATGTTTTATAGTGTACCTTATCTTCAAGTTCTCTATGAATGTGCTATTATGCTATGTGCATGACCTTTTAGTAAGCTGAAGAAGATAAAGCTATCTTCCAACGTGACATGTAACATCTATCAATCACTGTGTTTTCATGTAATTTATGCAAAGCAAATAGCAGCTTCTATGACTAGTGAACCATAGCACTAGACTAGTGAATTAGATTAAGAAAAGATATGCATGGCTTACGTAAAAGACAGGAAAATAATAAGTACAACAATAAAAAAAAGATAATAATGGTCAACATTTCCACCAAATTATACCATAAACCTCTTTAGTACAAGGCTAATCTGTTCTTGAATATAAGCTAAGTGGTTATGAATATATAAATACATCTATCTCACTATCTATCTAGGTTATAGTTTGTTCTTTTGTGCACTTATATACTCAAATAAACCCAAAGTTATTTAATATTTCAGTTTCGACAGTATGGCCTTCTGTATATGTGATGTACTTATTTATACTGCATCAACAGTTGCAACGTTTTTCTCCTTTCAACTATTTCACATTTCCATTGAATCAAGAATGTAAATTAAGACAAAATGATTCGTTTTCAATTTCATGCTGAAGTAGCTCAAGTTAGTGAATGTAATTTCTCCTAACAAGAAAAATTTATCACCGTACAGTTCATTCAGTCAATGCTTCTTCTCAAAAGTAACATGCAATGTATGAAAGAATGAAAGAGAGGCAAGAGAAGCAGAGATGTTGCAAAGCATGAGCCTTTGATAGTTACACAAAGCTAAAAATCAACAAAAAAATACATAAATAAAACGGTTCTAAAACATGCTCACTGCTGCTCAGATACATTCAGATACTACTATATGATATGAACGTGGAACAAATTATGTTCTTTAAACTGACAATGCTATTATCTAGGAGTGTAAAATTGTATTTAAAACGTACATTTTTTTTTACAATACCGTACAAATATATTTGAACAACTGTGAATCCACAAATTATTACAGACTGTATGTATTTTCACAGTAAACTGCTCAAGTGGATGTCTGAATAAATGACCTGAAGGTCAATAAAATGGGTGAAATACAGGAAATTGTGTGACTAAAAGGGGTTGTCCCATCTCCCTAAGTTGCTTTCATTCTGATCTTTTTAGTCTAATAATAAACTTACCCTATCCATGTTATTTTCACTATTTCCCCCTTCTCTCCCTAGTCATCGTTTCCTTTTTTCTTATCACTTGTTGCCAGTGGTTATGGCTACTGCTGCAACACTGCAGCGGTGGCCGCACTTGCACAGTATCTTTGTAACTTTATTCCTGACTGTGCTGGCTGGGACCACGGGAGCATGTGAGTCATGTCCCGACCCGGCTGCTTCTCAGCAAATGCAATAGTAATCAATGGAAGAACTCCTGGGCCTGTTCATGAAAGCAATGCAGAGTGCAAGCAGCTGCCATAGATGCTGCTAATAGACTTGCTAGCTATTAGATGCACTGGGGGCACGCTCATACAAGCAAGTAAAGTCAGCAGAAAGTCGCTTGTCTGTTGTGTCAAAGTGGAAGACACTGCTCACATAAAGCACAGGAAGTGGCAAGCTGAATTGTGGCACAAAGTAGGCCAACCAATATGTAAATAAAAATAAATAAAAATATAAAAAAAACTTTATAGTATGCATCAGATGCCCCACATTCATCATCAAGCTTAAAGAGAATGTATCACCCAGGGCAGTTTCCAGGGGCGGGCGGGCCGGGCGGCCGCCCGGGGCGCTGTCAGAAGGGGGGCGCCGGCAGGGGCGCCCTCTTGTCGTTTCTCTGCCTGTTATTACTGTCGTGCCGTGCACCCTGGCTCCCTCCCTCTGAGATCTCGCCTGCCCTGCGACCTGCGCCCGAGTGCAGAGTCCTCTCACTGACGTCACGCGCCTGCTCCTCCCACTAGGTGGCGCAGGCGCGTGACGTACAGTGAGTGAGTGAGCGTCACACTGCCTGCCTGTTACCGCCCGCCCTGAGCCCCTGAGCAGTGCTGATTGCTGAAAAGAAGCCTACTGTGAGGCGAGCCTGACAATTTTTTTTACAATGGGGACACTGTGGATGGTCTGAGGGGGTGGGTGGGGGGGGCCACTGTGGGAGACATTAAGTTTAATAAGGATCACTATGGACATTACTTAGAATGGAGGCTGCTGTGGGTGTCATTACTCATTATAACTATAATGTCTGATAGGCCTAGTCCTGAGCTGAGTTATATTACCCTGCCCATGCCCTGTATAATAATGTACCCATCCCTGATACCACTTAGTTATATTACCCCACTGGGGTAATATAACTAAGGGGTATCAGGGTACATTATTATACAGGGCAGGGTAATATAACTCAGGACTAGGCCTATCAGACATTATACAGTTATAATGACACCCACAGCAGCCTCCATTCTAAATAATGTCCATAGTGATCCTTATTAAAAATAATGTCCCCCCACAGGCAGGCTCTGCGGGCAGCGGCGCTCAATCACTATACGTTACGCGCCGCGTGACGTACAGTGAGTGAGGTAAGCACCGCCGCCCGCACTGCCTGCCTGTTACCGCCTGCCCGGAGCAGTGCTGAGAAAGAAGCCTGCTGTGAGTGAGAGCCTGAGTCTGTGGGACAGTGGGTCACTGGGTGCGTCACTGTGACCGTCCGTGCAATGTGGTTACACATTTTTTACAATGGGGAGACACTTATTTCATCGAGCAGTTTTGAGGGGGGGGGGGGTTTGACAGGGGGGGGGGTTTGACACTCGCCCTGAGAGAAATTTTACCTAGAAACTGCACTGGTATCACCTACTGTATACTTTTTCTCTGCAAAAATTATATTTCCTGAACATGATTATGGGGGGTGCCATCTTGCCTCTGCTGTTAACAGCATTTAGAGATGCTTTACAGCAGTCACCACAAGCTATAGACACAATGGATTAGTACTGACTTCACTAACTTGTATGGGAGTGTTTTCTAGGCATACTCTGTGACCTGCACAGAGGTCATTGCACAAAACATGAGTAAATAAGCTTAGACATCAGCTATTGTCAAAGGTGGCTCTTGTGGTATCTGTTAGGCCCTTTTCACACGGGAGAGAATTCCGCGCGGGTACAATGCGTGAGGTGAACGCATTGCACCTGCACTGAATCCGGACCCATTCACTTCAATGGGGCTGTTCAGATGAGCGGTGATTTTCACGCATCACTTGTACGTTGAGTGAAAAATCACAGCATGTTCTATATTCAGCATTTTTCACGCAACACAGGCCCCATAGAAGTGAATGGGGATGTGTGAAAATCGCAAGCAAGTGCGGATGCGGTGCGATTTTCATGCATGGTTGCTAGGAGATGATAGGGATGAAAGCAACCCCGGACCCCATTAAAGTGTATTCCCTGTATTATTTTCCCTTATAACATGGTTATAAGGGAAAATAATAGCATTCTTAATACAGAATGCTTAGTAAACTGTAGATTGAGGTGTTAAAAAAGAAAAAAATATGTACTTACCTGTTCCAATTGATCGTGCAGCTGGTGCCCTCTTCTTGCTTCTTCTTTCAGGACCTGCAAAAGGACCTTTGGTGACGTAATCACGGTCACCACGTGGTGAGTGCGATTACATCACCAAAGGTCCTGAAAGAAGTAGCAAGAAGAGGATGCCGGCTGCACGATCAATTGGAACAGGTAAGTTCATTTTATTTTATTTTTTTAACACCTCAATCTACAGTTTACTAAGCATTTTGAATTAAGAATGCTATTATTTTCCCTTATAACCATGTTATAAGGCAAAATATTAAAATCTACAGGATACCTAACCCAAACCCGAACTTCAGTGAAGAAGTTTGGGTTCGTGTCTAGGTACCACAGTCAGTTTTTTATCACGCGCGTGAAAACGCACTGCACCCGCGTGATAATAACTGAACATCGGAACGCAATAGCAGTCAAAACGGACTGCAATTGCGTACCTACTCGCACAATTTTCCCTGATCGCAGACGCAACGCATCCGGACACGCTCGTCTGCAAGGGGCCTTATTGTATGATGATGAGAGGCGATGAGTGGCCAAAAGTGATTTGTACAGGACGTGGTTCATTTTATTAGGCTTATTGGCCAGTGGAAACCGGCAGGATTTTTAAAACATATGCAGTGACATGGAAAATGAAAAATAACATCACCAAAAGTATTTAAAATTTGTTTAACATAAAACATTATTTAGACAATAGACCATTTTCTAATGACACATTCCCTTTAAGCCACTGTGTTAAACCTGGAGCATTTTTGCACTGCCTAAGTTTCCAGATCTCAGACATTAGTAATACACGTTCTTTGGTGTGTTTTACTACATGTTTTTTAATCCTGAAGCTGCATAGTTTCTTGCACAATCTTCTCATGTTACCTACGTGGGAGGTACTAAACTTAAACTTCTCCATGTCTCAAAAAACTACAGTGAATTGTTACAATAGATTGAATTTCACCTAATATAAAAACTATGGTCACCAAAAAAGAAGTCAGGTATTTGGGTAAAGTGTTACTCATACCAGGTGAATTACAGGTACAGAGTTACATTTTTAATACAGTAGTAAACTATTTGGACTGCACTTTTACACTGTATGATACAGCTACCTAACGGTAATTCCCCAGAGAGCACAGATTCTATAGACATTATTTCAGATAGCAACTAATTATTAGAAGAGCTCTGAACTCTCGACCTTAAGAACACTGATTCAAAACAAGCACATTCATTCCTGGTCAATAGAGATTATAATATTATTTTATATGGTGCTTCAAACCAAGGAGACAAAGTGACTTAGAGCTGACACCAGAGTCCCAATGAGCCTGTCAACATCACTGTTCTACATGTAGAGCTTTTGAACTATAAGCCAAGCAATGGTATATATATATACACACAGTGGATATAAAAAGTCTACACACCCCTGTTAAAATGTCAGGTTTCTGTGATGTAAAAAAATTAGACAATGATAAATCATTTCAGAACAGTGACATTACCAAGAACTGGACGTCCCTCCAAAATTGATGAAAAGACGAGAAGAAAACTGGTCTGGGAGGCTACCAAGAGGCCTACAGCAACATTAAAGGAGCTGCAGGAATATCTGGCAAGTACTGGCTGTGTGGTACATGTGACAAGAATCTCCTGTAATCTTCATATGTCTGGGCTATGGGGTAAAGTGGCAAGACGAAAGCCTTTTCTTACAAAGAAAAATATCCAAGCCAGGCTACATTTTGCAAAAACACATCTGAAGTCTCCCAAAAGCATGTTATGGTCTGATGAAATCAAGGTTGAACTTTTTGGCCATAATTCCAAAAGATATGTTTGGCACAAAAACATCACTGCACATCACCAAAAAAACACCATACCCACAGTGAAGCATGGTGGTGGCAGCATCATGCTTTGGGGCTGTTTATCTTCAGCTGGAACTGGGGCCTTAGTTAAGCTAGAGGGAATTATGAACAGTTCCAAATACCAGTCAATATTGGCACAAAACCTTCAGGCTTCTGCTAGAAAGCTGAACATGAAGAGGAACTTCATCTTTCACCATGACAACAACCCAAAGCATACATCCAAATCAACAAAGAAATGGCTTTACCAGAAGAAAATTTAAGTTTTGGAATGGCCCAGCCAGAGCCCAGACCTGAATCCGATTGAAAATCTGTGGGGTGATCTGAAGAGGGCTGTGCACAGGAGATGCCCTCGCAATCTGACAGATTTTGAGTGTTTTTGCAAAGAACAGTGGGCAAATCTTGCCAAGTCAAAATGTGCCATGCTGATAGGCTCATAACCAAAAAGACTGAGGGCTGTAAAAAAAAAATCAAAAGGTGCTTTAACAAAGTATTAATTTAAGGGTGGGCACACTTATGCAACTAAATTGTTTTATTTTTATATTTTTTCTTCCCTCTACCTAAAATATTTCAGTTTGCTTTTAATTGAATTGTACATTTTATAGGTCACATTAAAGGTGGAAAAAGTTCTGAAATGATTTATCTTTGTCTAATTTTTTTAAATCACAGAAACCTGACATTTTAACAGGTGTGTGTAGACTTTTTATATCCACTGTATATTATAATGGTCTTTCTCACTAATTTCCCATTCTTTGCTTTAATCAACTATGGAATTATTCAGTTTATATGTAAGTATGTATATATATGTACTATTTCTTGCAAAATGTAAGCTAACTCAAACTCTCATCTGAAAATTCTGTGTATCACAATAGGAGTTTGAAATCCATTTACTATTTATTTAGTTAAGCACACATATTTGTGCTGAATGATCTCTCATGTACATACCAGTATGTAATTCACTGGTTGACATAAATAATTAATTCCTAATATTCTCAACTGTATTTTTACATGGGTTCTCAGAAAGGTTCACAAAGAAAATGCTCAAGCCCTGAAACAGTTAGGAAAATAAGGATCTAACACCTAGAAACTGTACAGGTTTAAAAAGCTAGAAAATAGATATTTTATTTGACTAGTAGGCTTAAGTAGTTGGGTAGGCTGGTTTACAGGGGCGTAGCTAAAGGCTCATGGACCCTGATGTAAAAGTACGGCTATGTGCTTTGTGGCCAGGGGCATGGAAGCACATAGCCTTCGTGCTGCCTAAGGTGAAAATTCAAATGGCACCCCCCTCATGCCAAATTCTTGACCTAACCCCTTCCCTCCAGCCAGAGGTGTAACTGCACCAGCATTAACTTTCTATAATGCTGGTCTCTTCTTATGCGGCACAAGGGTCTTTGGGCCCACTCAGGCTCCTGAGTGACTGCTACCTCTGCACCCCCTATAGATATGTCCCTGCTGCTTTATATTTGTAACAGCTGGACTAGCATGAGTACTTGTGGTGGAAAACAATGCTGTGACAGATGCCATTTAATGTAATAGACAAATTTATATGACCCCTTAAACATTATCATAATGTAATAATCAGCATTATTTTAAACCGTAATGTAAACAGCATTGAAACCACTCAAAAATTGGATCTTTAGCTGTACAATTTCCTGGGTAACATTATCCAGACAAATCTTTGAAATTTCTTAACATATGTTTATAGTGCACAAAGCTTGATTTCTGAAACAGAGCAACATTTATACAGTTTATAGATCTAGGATTATATGATAACATTCTAGCTCTCTAAAGCATGTGCAGTACAGTATGCAATAAGCTATTAAAGGGGTTTCCATAACACCTATCCATAGAATAGATGATAAATGTATGATTGCTGAGGAGTCTAAGGCCTGTATTACACCGACAGACTATCTAACAGATTTTCTGACCAATCATTGGTCAGATGGTTGCTTACATACTTTTGTTATACACACCAACCATTGGTCTGATTGGACAGACTTGGTTATATAATACAGGGTAACGACTGATCTATGTACTTCTACTGGACTAATGGTAGTCCCATAGACAATAAATGGACCGTTAACATGCATGTGCACTACCGCTCCACTTACAGAGGAGACTTATTAACCACCTTTCTTGTGATCAGTTGCGTCCCAGCGGAATGATGGGGTCCCATTGGAATTATCCCCCAGCAATCATACATTTATCTATGCTGTTGATAGATGATAAATGTCGTTAAAGGGTTAAAGAGGTTGGTTAGTAAGGATTTAAATAGCCACTAGCAACCTGCCCGAGAAGGTGAGCAAGACTGGATGCCTCCACTTGCAGAGTGGCCTAGGGAGTGAGGGGATGGGGCCTCACTACTATGTTCTGGCATTTTCATATACTATATATTGTTGTTTCCTGGCAAACTGATCAGCCATGATGGTATATTATATGCACAGTCTCATCATTACCATCTATTGTACAGTAGTGTAGTGTAGTGAGGCCCCATCCCCTTACCCTCTAGGCCAGGGATTAGCAACCTTTGGCACTCCAGCTGTTGTGAAACTACAACTCCCAGCATGCTCCTTCCACTTGTGTGGGAGTTTAGAGAACAGCCAAGCAAGTGTGCATGATGGCAGATGTAGTTTCACAACACCCGGAGTGCCAGAGGTTGCTGACCCCTGCTCTAGGCAGTTCTGCAAATGTAGGCAGCCAGTCCTGCTGACATTCTAGGGAGGGTTGCTGGCAGCCATTTTAAGTAGTTCCTGGAGAACCACCTTTTATTGGGAATAGCCCTTTAAGTTCCAAATGGTGGCGACTACAGACAGCAAACATTTTATTAAAGGACTTTTCTGAGCTCTTTATATTAACCTATCTTCACCCAGCACCCACACCGATCAGTCATTCCCTGTAGCTGGTGGCAGCGGAACTAGAATGTTGAGAAGAGACAAAAGCACAGCTCTGTTCAAAATATAGTGGCCGTGCTGGGTTACTGCAGCTCAGCTCCCATACACATGGATAGGAGCCAAGAAAAACGCTCTACTGTAGACCTGCATGGATGATTTAGAGCTCGGTACCAGAAAAACAATGTTTCAACTATTTAGATAACAAATGGTGCAGACATTAATTTTGAAGTTTGCAACTAGTGAAACTGAAATGAATAAGAAAAATTGATAAAAGTTTGTGAAAGCACTTATTGGTATTGATAAAACCAAATGTAAAAAACTAGCATGTTCATATACACAAGTGAAAATGAAGTATTAGAACTGCCACAAGAAAAGGTATGTTATATTTTAATGCAGCCCAAATATGAATGATTCTTCAGTACAGAAAACCATCATCTTCATTTTTGGTATAGTTCAAAAAATGTTTGCATTTCACATCTTTTTGTCTGTCCCTCTATGTCCTCTATCTTCTATAACATCTACAGTCTACCAGAATTGCATCATTAATAACAAACGAAAAAGCTTGCCAAGTAGGTAAATCAAAGAGGAGCCTTGTACAGCACCATAGTAACTTAAAATGTTATGAATTTTACCAGCAAGCTCTTTATTGACGTATAGTAAACCACATAAAGGTTTTTGAACAATATTATTGATGCCCTTAAAATAAGAAAATTGAGATAAAACACTTCTAGTTACAGGTACAAAAAAGGACCTAAAATTTATTTTCAAAATAGCTAAATTATTTCCCGAACAGTTTGTATTCAATATCATTTATTGCAATTTAACTTTACAATACAACAATTCTTTTTAGTGTTTTACTTAATGGAAGCTACAGTTAAACAAATATACTTTAGGAAAGCACAAAAAAGATTATTTACGGTTGGGTGATAGTTAATGATGACTCCGCTAATGCCTTGCCAAGTACAATTTGCCATATGAATGTCTTATGCAAAAACTTAGCCTTAGAAAAAGATATAACATCATAAATGTATTTTTAAACCTTACAAGCTAATCTACATTTTAATTGTTATGGTAGCAAGATACACTGAAAAATCTTGATTCTAGGACAGATGGCCAACTCTTCACAGCATACTAATTTATATAAGAGCCAAGTCTAAGGTATTCCCTGTTTAGCCATACAGCCAACAAATATCTATCTGAAGATAATAAATGCCAATCTTTTAGGTAAATGTTTATCAGTAGCTCACAAGCTTAAAGCAGTGGCACAGAACTCAATTTTTACAGGTAACATTCAATTTCTACACTTTATGCCTAACTGAAAAGTTAGTTGTTCATTGCTAAGGTTTCTTTTGTATTGGATAGTCATATACTGTACATATAAGTTCAGTTGAGATGAAATTTCAAGCTCATGGGTCTGATTTATAATGCCTTTATTCCAGAATTCTGGCTTCAAAAATTGCAAAATGAGGTTTTTGCATTTTTACACCACTAGCTCCAGTTTTACATATAGGTGGGAAAGTGGGTGTGGTTAGTCATGTTAATAAATTTCACTCCTGCAATACTCTAGTAGGGGAGGGAAGTAGGAAACCTGGAGTAGCTTTTCTAGATAAGAGTGTTAGGTTTAAGGATGAGACAAATTTATCAAACATGCGACATTTGATAAACATAGAATAAAAGTATGCTAACGCAGACTTAAGCAAAACTGACTTCAAATATTCTCCTAATAATAAATTCCCCCATGTCTTTTTACACCAAAGTAAGTTGCAGAAAATAAAAAATAGTTATACACGGTCATATGGCTTAAAAACCTAAAAAAGATTTTAAGCTTCAATGGCTGAGGATCCTTGGAAATGAGTATCTCTATTTTGTGTCTTAAGCTCACATCATCCTACTTCTAGCTTTTTTGTTTAGCTGGAACACTTTTTTAATTCAGATGTCCAGGATTACTGGATTACCATCAAAAGTTTTGGAAACATATTTCTAGATTTGGACATGGACTAGCAATCACTTGGGTAAGTATTACTAACACTTAGTAGTAAGAAACACAAGTAGCAGCACTCACCATAGTGTTCACTTTGCAGCTTTATTGGAAGAAAAAGGGATTGGACACAGGCACTGCACAAATAAATCAGGAAACAGCCGTCAAAGTGCAAGGTGCGCAAAACTTCTGTTGCTTTATTTTTTGTGCAGTGCCTGTGTCAGATCCCTTTTTCTTCCAACAAAGCTGCAAAGTGAACACTATGGTGAGTGCCGCTACTTGTGTTTCTTACTACTAAGTATTTATATGAATCTTTTGATCAGAGCACCACCGAATATCGCTTTTGATCTAATGCTGATAAGGGTCTATTCAGATTGATCACACATCGGGTAGTGCCGGCTGCGTTTTTTTCTTCATAGTATTACTAACACCAACTGACCTGGAAAACATGATCATTTAGTTTACCATTCAAGGTAATAAAGTGTGCAGTGACTAAAAGGGTTTTCCAGTTTAAAAGTAACCACCTTGATGATGTCGCAGATAGGCAGCGGCCAACTGACTACATAGAATGTCTTTATAGTAGTTCAGTTTGTCCTCCCTTTCATCGGGTGTAACAAAGGCACCCATTTTGGACCGATAGCAAGGCTCCAACAAGGTGGAGAGCCAGAAGTCATCCCTCTGCCGAATGGTGACAATTCGGCTGACACTACGCAAGCAAGTGAGCATGCATCGGGCCGTATGTGCAAATGACTTGGCGGGACTCCCTGCATCCATCTACACTGCATACTGCCATAGTGTGTCTGGGTCCTCTGCCTCCTCTTCCTCATCAACCTGTAGCTCCTCTGGCTGCTCCTGCTCCTCCTCTCCTGTCACCTGTGTAGAAAAAAAAAACACCCATTTCGCTACACATTGGAGCACAAGCAATGTCCTCCTCCTCCTCCTACAGTTCAGCCTCCACAGGGCTCATGTGGCCATGAGATCTAGGCGCCACGTCTACAGTCCCCTAACCAGCCATATTTACTAGCATCTGTTCCAGGACATGAAGCAGTGCAATGGGGTTCATCCCATATTCCTGGCGACTGACAAAGTGGCTTCCTAAAAGGGCCTGAGCAAACGGCAGGTGTCACGCATAAGTTGCCACTGGCTGACATCGACGTTAGACAGGGGAGTACTCCTGTCCACTTGGATCATCAAGAAATCGAGTTGTCGCTGGGAAAGCCACCCCTGTGTGACTCCATTTGCCCAGGCAAACAAGCTGCAGAACAGCTTGACACCGCCGTGCCCTGCACATGTGGTATGCTGGAGGGGCACTGTGAATTGTTCCTACAGTGGAGGCTGAAGACACGGTGGAGGATGAGGAGGCAGAGGCGGACATTGTTGCAGGACCAACAGCATAAGAACCTGTAGGCGGTAGCGGCGTCACCTGGCCAAGTTGCTGGTGTGGCTTGCAGGAACCACATTCACCCAGTGGGCCGTAAAGGACATGTATTGTCACTTACAGTAGTTACTTCTCCACATGTTGGCACTGCCATGCACTTTGGCAGACACCGACAGGCACATGGACTGTCCCACCTTCTGTTCTACATAGGTGTGCAGGGCTGGTACTGCCTTTTTGGCAAAAAAGACGGCTTGGGGATCTCCAACTCGGCTCGGCACAAGCCATCAGTTCTCTGAAAGGTGCAGATTCCACCAGTTGGAAAGGGAGGGACTGCAGCACCAGAAATTTGGCAAGGAGCACATTCAGCTTCTGCACCGTTGGATGAGTGCACGCATACTGTTGTCTCTTGGCAATCGCTTCTGTGATCAATTGCTGATGGAATGACTGACTAGGAGTAGGAGGAGAAGCATCAGGACCAGAAGATGATGGGAAGGACAGACAGATCTCTTTGGCTGAGGTGGTGAAGCTTTGACTGCCTGAAATCGGGTGCGTGCTAGTGGGTGATGCAGCGATTGCATTGATTGACTGCTGCCACCGCTACTTCTTTGTACTCCTGCTCCACTACTTTCCGAGCAAGTAGGCTCCTGAAAAGCAGGTGGTCTACCCCGGGCACATTTGGCTCCCGACCTCCCACTGCTGCCACCCTGCTGACTCCCAGCCACGCTAGCGACGTGCTCGCACCACCGCTGCCTCATGGGCAAGCTGCCACCCTCTTCTTCCGATGATGATGAAGCCGCTAATTCACCCGGCTCCCAAGTGTGATCATCTACATCATCATTATTGAGTACTGTCTGCACGTCACTGATGTCCTCTTCAATGGTCTCTCAGTCAGGAGCCTGATTGCTTGCAACACCAGCTCTCATGCCACACTCCTCATCACTACTTGCCTGCCTACCGGAGGAAGCGGCGGATGTCTCCTCCACATCTTGGCTGGCCAGTAGCTGTTGACTGTCCTCTAGTAGATTGTCTTCGCTGTATAGTGGAGCTGAGCCCACAGCATATAATACTTATCTGGCTGAGGAAACAGAAAAGAACACAGACAGGTTGACGACAGGTGAGGGCACAGGGCCTGCTCCCGGGCCATGCAACTAAGGGTTGTGTCTGACGAACCCACCGACTCTTGGCTGGGAGTGTCTGATGTCACTTGGGACAAAGTGGATGACCGAGTCAACCATTTAAGAACCGCTGGGTTGCTGATCAAGACACAACCGCTAGATGACACCGGGAGCTCAGGCCTCTCGCTGCAACTCCTGCTGACACGCCCCCTTACTCTGCTGCGACCTGTGCCTGCTCCAGAAACATTTAGGCCTCTGCCACTCCCCTGTGCAGGGCCTGGCACTTCTCTGTCTGACATACTGTTAGATCAAATATATAAATAAAAAGGAAATTAAACATACCCCCAAAAAATCTGTAATTTTCTCACTTCACCACACAACGGCTAATAAGCCCTTTTTTCTCCACTAATACATGCCAATGAAGGCTTTAGAGACATATAACTGCACTGCAGTACGGCAAATAATATATATTTTTTTGGCACTAGTACACACCAAAAAGGGCTTTAAAACATATAACTGCCCCGCTGAATGACAAATATATATATTTTTGCCACTAATACACGCCAAAAAGGGCTGTAATTTCCTCACTTCACTACACAACGGCTAATAAGCCTTTTTTCCCACTAATACATGCCAAAAAATGTTTTAGAAAATATAACTGCACCGCACAAGGGCAAATAAGACATAGAAATATTTCCTTGTAATAAACCCTGTTAATGGCTGTATCAAACAGCTCTTGCACCCCAATAACAAGAACGGTTTGCTGGAACTACAGAGCTGTATAATGGCAATTTGGATCCGCAGTCAGTGCAGCAAGGTGTAATAGGATTGTTCCTATTACCCAGGCTGTAAACTCTCCTACTGAACCCTGTTCTGCTTCAATACTGTGGAATGATTCCTCCCTATCCTTTCCCTGAACTTCTATACAGCAAAATAAATGCTTAAAGTCTTTTCTACCACTGTCCCTAGCGCCTGCTGACATCTGTCCCTGCACTAAGCAAAATGGAAAATGGCTGAATCCAAGATGGCTGAGGCTATTTATAGGGCTGTGACATCACAGGGCTGGCTGCAAGCATGGCATTGTGGGTGATCCAGAGTTCCTTGCTCCATGTTCTAATATGTGCAGCAGACATACGATTCGTTACCACGAAGCATGAGGACATTCGGATTCGGTGCAAATTGAATTTTTCCTGAAATTCGGATCAAATTCCACTTTGTAAACTTCGATTCGCTCATCTCTAGTTATAATAGTTCAGGTTAGGATTTTCATGATGACAGATTCTTTTAAAATTATGTCTCTTCTGTTGAACCATTTTCAGAACATTTTCATATGGAGTGACCATATGTAATGGAAATGATTTTAATTAACTGGTGTGGTGGAGCTTATAGGCATTAGTACAAAACCAAATATATTTCCTTGTATTTTCCAGTGAATGTGACTTCATATGGACAATGAAAATCAATACAAAAACAGCACACTGAATTTTATCATGTGATTTAGGGCACTGACATATAAAAGTTGCATATTGTGAATAGATGCTCCTAAAGTGCCAAGGCGAAGAAGCCCTAAGTAACAAACACAGTCCCTGACTGATCTAAAACTGGCCTTAGGCCTCTTTCACACTTGCGTTGTCCGGATACGGCGTGTACTCCACTTGCCGGAATTACACGCCGGATCCGGAAAAACGCAAGTGTACTGAAAGCATTTGAAGACGGAACCGTCTTCCAAATGCGTTCAGTGTTACTATGGCACCCAGGACGCTATTAAAGTCCTGGTTGCCATAGTAGGAGCGGGGAGCGGGGGAGCAGTATACTTACAGTCCGTGCGGCTCCGGGGCGCTCCAGAGTGACGTCAGAGCGCCCCATGCGCATGGATGACGTGATCCATGTGATCACATGATCCATGCGCTTGGGGCGCCCTGACGTCACTCTGAAGCGCCCCGGGAGCCGCACAGACGGTAAGTATACTGCTCCCTGCTCCCCACTACACTTTACCATGGCTGCCAGGACTTTTAGCGTCCCGGCAGCCATGGTAACCACTCTGAAAAAGCTAAATGTCGGCTCCGGCAATGCGCCGAAACGACGTTTAGCTTAAGGCCGGATCCGGATCAATGCCTTTCAATGGGCATTAATTCCGGATCCGGCCTTGCGGCAAGTGTTCCGTATTTTTGGCCGGAGCAAAAAGCGCAGCATGCTGCGGTATTTTCTCCGGCCAAAAAACGTTCCGTTCCGGAACTGAAGACATCCTGATGCATCCTGGTGCATCCTGAACGGATTTCTCTCCATTCAGAATGCATTAGGATAATCCTGATCAGGATTCTTCCGGCATAGAGCCCCGACGACGGAACTCTATGCCGGAAGACAAGAACGCAAGTGTGAAAGAGCCCTTAGGCTACTTTCACACTTACATTTTTGCTGGATCCGGCAGGGCTCAGCAAAAAAGCTTCCGTTCTGATAATACAACCATCTGCATCCGTTATGAATAGATCCAATTGTATTATCTTTAACATAGCCAAGACGGATCAGTCATGAACTGCATTGAAAGTCAATGGGGGACAGATCAGTTTTCTATTGTGTCAGTTAAACTGATCAGTTTCCATTGACTTGCATTGTGGGTCATAACGGATCCATTTTGCTCAGCATCCCATGACGGAAAAAAAAACGCAGCATGCTGCGGTTTGCTCTCCGGTGTGAGAATGCAACCAAACGGAACAGAATGCATTTTGGAGCATTCCATTCTGTTCAGTTATGTTTTGCCCCTATTGACAATGAATGGGGACAAAACAGAAGGTTTTTTTTTAAGGCTACTTTCACACTAGCATTTCTATTTTCCGGTATTGAGATCCATCATAGGATCTCAATACCGGAAAATAGAAACGCTAGTGTGAAAGTAGCCTTAAAAACCTGGCACAAGCTCCATCTGGTTATATTTAAAGTAACTTGCTAATTTCTGTTGATATCTTCATAGTTTAATGCAGAATGATTGTTTTTATGCCTGAAATACCTAATACCATATTTTTCGAGATGCACAGTCATGGAAAAATGACAGTGTGTTATTTGGAGTGAATACTAGTGAGCAATTCAATTATGGAAATGCTCACTAGTACACAGTAGGACCAGGAAGAGGTGAATACAGTGCTCTTGATGCTGGCTTTACTCTAGTGAGGAAGGAGGGCATGATCTGAGGGCTCGTGGAGGTCTGAGATCTAATAATCAATGAGGTTCTGATTTAAGGGTCTGATCTGAAGTCTAATGGGGGTCTAATCTAAAATCTAGTAATGAATGGGAGTCTGATTTGGAGGTCTGAAGTCTGATACGAAGTCTAATGATAAATGGGGGTCTGATCGGGAATACGATTCTGATTGGGAGTCTGATCTGAGGTATGATGAGGAATGAGGCTATGATTTGAGGTCTGATGAGGACTGTAGGTCTTATGAAGATTATGGGTCTGATCTGAGGTCTGATGAAGACTGGGGGTCTGAGCTGAGGTCTGATAAGGATTTGAAGTCTGATTTGCAGATATAATGAAGATTGGGGGACTGATGAAGATCGGGGGTCTGATCTGAGGTCTGATGAAAAATATTTTTTCTTAATTTTCTTTCTCTAAATCCTAGTTGAGTCTTATGGTCCTGTGCATCTTATGGGGTGAAAAATATGGTATACATAGATGTCTAAATGCTATTTTACACCCTTAGCTGTTAAAAATGGAACTGCTTTTCCTCCTCATTTTAAAATGTAAAACACTGAATTTTATATTAAATGAAAAGCAGCTTATGAATGTAATTTATCAAACCACAGAAAGAGTATATGTTGTTTATTAAGTTCAAAAGGGAAGAACGGTCAAATTATCCTAAAATGCCTATTGACCTGCAAGAGACACATGAAATCTCTCTAACACTCAATTTAGTTTAAGAATGTTTAGCCATTAAGTACGGTTAACCTCATGTTGAGACAGTGACAACATAAAGGTTTCTGGTATTTTAATAACTGATAGTGATTAGAAGGGACAAAGAAAGCCCTTTCAATTTCTCTATTTGTAATTCATCACCATGAAGTACACTGGTGGTATGTAGTATATTCATCTTCAGCAGTCTCAGGCTTTATCAGAAAGACACATACCAAATCTTCTCTATCAGCAAATGTAAACATTTTCATATTTTTTCTTTTAAAAAGGTACAACACAGTCACTCATAAAGTATTGTGTAAAAAAAAAAAAAAGATATTAAAAATGTTATTACTAGACTTGTAATGCAGCACATTAGAATTTACTTTTACAATATCTTCTTTGCATGTTGTTTTTTTATTCTTAAAACATACATCATATTATTGCTTTTTACAATTAATCAGATTTTTCATGTGATGATTCTTGACTCTTCATGATGACCAGTTCTTAAGGCCGCTTAACATGGATCGATGATTTGACAACTATTGGTAAGGCACATTCCTTGGAATGCTTGTTCCCAATAATGGTCTATGTAAAGGTGCTACCGATCACCCAATGAATGAGCAAATGCTTGTTTATTAGGGGAAAGCATGGCTGATACAGACACCTAAATCAGCATTTCTAGGCAGCAGATGGTGCTGTGTCAAAATGGAGCTGCTGCACAGAAACAATTAATCTGTATGGTGATGAACGAATGGAGTAGCAATCACTAGTCCCCATACAGCGAAGGTGATTTCTGCAAGTAAATGATTATCTCAACTCCACTCATGGCCAGGCAATTATCGGGAATTAATGTTTCATCCCTGATAAACGCCTGCATAGTCAGTGTGTGTAAAGGAACCTTAAAGGGATTTTAAAGGACTTATATTAATGGACTATCCTCAGGATAGCTCCCAACATGAGACCAGTGGGAAAAAAACTCCAGGAATCCCCACCTATAAACTGTATGCGATAGCCTCATTGCTCACCAGAGCCACAGTGAGCATTGTGGCCTCCTCACAAATAACCAAGCTGCCATCCATTTGAGTGTGGCTGTGCTTAGCATTACAGCTCAGTCCCTTTCACTTGAATGGGACTGAGCTGCGCCTAGGCCATGTGACCAATGAATGTAATGTCACATAGCCCGGGAAAAAGTGCTCACTAACTACCACAGTCTCTTTATACAGCATATTGGCGGGGGTGTCAGGAGTAGAGATGAACGAATTTTAGAAAAGTTTGATTCGCTGAATTTGACAAAAAAAAAAATTGCTTTGTGGCCAATTACTTTATCACAAAGTGCATTTTTTTGTAAGTAGTGGGTGCAATGACAGGGAGCTTCGATAGCGCCGCCCACCGTCATTGTACCCTTCAGATGTCGCGTTCATACATGATCGCGGCATCCGAGTGTAAAAACTGTATAAAACTAACATAAAAAAAATATTAAATCAAACTTACCGCTTCCATTTGTTTGTGGCGGGCCGGCTGCTGCGATCTTGCTTAAAGATCTGGTGCGAAAAACTAGCGCGGCGCAAGACTGTCACTGTGGCGCGTAATATGTCACTGCGTATGGGATTTCCGCCGAGATATTCTATCATAATGGCGGCTGGAGGCCCGTCTTGAGCAAATGGAGGAGGCAAGTATTATTTTTTTCAGGTTAAATCAATTCGCAAACACGAAGCACGAGGAAATTCTACTTCGAGGCAAATCAAATTTATCCTTAAATTTTGATTGAATTCCACTTCGTGGAATTTGATTCGTTCATCTCTAGTCAGGAGTCAGACTGAGTCAATCTTATATTGATGACCTATAATAAAGATAGGCCATCAATATAAAAATCGTGGAAAACTCTTAAGGCTGGCCATATATGCAAATTAATTGTAGGCAACTTTCCTATATTGTCCAGCGCATATTGAGCATGCATGTTTCAGTGGAGAGAGGGAGAAATCCTAGTGTCATCTACGATCAAGAAAACAGTTGGGGAGCTTATAGACACATTAGATTGTCATCACATCTCACTATAACGGCTCATGCACATGACCATATGGTTCACATTTGATCCACATTTTTTGTGGATCAGATGTGGACCCATTCATTTCAATGGGGCTGCAAAAGATACAAAAAACACACCATGTGCTGTTCTCAACTATAGGTCTGTTACTAGACCCACAAAAATATAGAACATGTCCAATTCCTGTCCAAAGATAGGATATGTCTCAGGGAGTTTGAAAAAAAAAATATGGTAACATGCATATGTCTGGCATTTTTGTTTTGCTGATACCCAATTTGAGGATACGAACATGTGCATGAGCCCGAACTGTGAGAAGCCACCAAAATATATCTAATATGTGTTGGAAGCTTAATACTTATATCATATATAGCCTGTAGTAGCATAGTGTAGAGTATGAGCATAGCCATATTTCACAGTATGAGCATCATATGGGGATACACTTCCATTTTACTATTGTTACCTGCCATGTTATTGTAATCAAAATCCTCTATGGACCACAGTAGCAACTGTGACAGCAGGAGGAGGTATTCCAAGTAAAAGAAGTGACCTGGTAATAAGATTACAAGATTGTAATTGCCCACCGCTGCTCTTTAAAGGAGACACTGACAAATAAAAGACACCTTTGCAGGAAAGTGAATTTCTCAGAGTCTTCCCTGATCTATTTATGGAGCCATTTCCACTTTTTAAGATGGCCTGTCACTATTTCCAACATGCCAGTTTAGGAACATCTTATATTACACAAGTACAAACAATTTTATGAGCTTAAAAGGGATTTCCAGGACTTTAATACTGATCACTAGCGGTCCCCACTGATCAGCTGAGAAGGCACAGGCTCTCTTGTGAGTGTTGCAGCCTTCTCTATTCACTTTTATGGGGCTGAGCTGTGCCTAGGCCACGTGACCTATGAACATGATGCCACTGGCCTAGGAACAGCTTAGAGAAGGCAGAGGCACTGCTGCAAGTGCCACTGCCTTCTCTAACAACTGATCAGTGGGGCCCCTGGGTATCAGACCCCTACTGATCAGATACTGATGACCTATCCAGAATAACCCATTCATTCCCTATAATTAGTTGCTCATTACCACTGGTGAGAACTGCATCAGATAGTGATGCAACCATTTTCCAAACATTTGAGAACTGCAGAAGAGTTTAAATTAAAGATGCTCAAGAATTGTTATTTTATGAAGAATACAAACATGTACCAAAATAGTCATGTTAGTGGTCTCCATTATGTTTCTATTATTAACAAGAATATATTAACAATGCTAATTTCTGTAATTTACTAATATATTAATATATAATTTGCTCATTCACCAGGTGATTGGCGGCACCTTCACACTGGGCAATTATCAGGAATAACCCATTCACTCCCTATAATTGGTTACTCATTACCAGTGGTGAGAACTGCATTTACAAGCAGCAATCATCTCCGCTGCATTTGCTCATTCTCCAGGTGATTGGCGGCACCTTTACACTGGGCAGTTATCAGGACGGAGCATTCCTAGGAATGCTCCTTTCAGAAAAACTGCCCCAATCATTGGCCTGTGTGATGGGGCTTACAAAGATTAGCCTGCATTTTAATCCTAGTCGTCTTGAAGAAAGTATATATACACTACATGATCATATTCTGCAAGGGTTAAATCCTCTCTGTATGTGAAAAGGGAAGTGCTAATGACTTCATTTAATTAATGTGTGGCACAAGCTTAATGGCAATGATAAAACCACACCATATTGCTTACTCTTGTGCCTATGTGAAGCTTTTCAAGCAGATTATTAGACCAAAATGAACAGTCTGCAGCGCGTTGTTCCCATCTCAATATAACTGAAAATCTTTGAAGACATAAAATCCAGTGATCTTTTTGAACAAAGTTGTGAGCTATCCCAGAAACAGAGGAATAATTGCAGGTCATTTATTGTTGCAAAATGAAACATGGAGACCTTTCATCTAGTGTCAAACATTTGGGCATTAAAATGTATATAGTTCATAAATTGGGATTTAATTTGTTACAGTCAATTTAAAGAGGTACAAAATATAGCACCTTGCTTGTACTCTATTTTTCTGTGGCTATCAAACTGCACAGAGAAAACTTCAACCTCAACTCACAGTAATTGCCCTTTAATGAATTATTCCTTTGAGCCCCTGCAGTCTTAAATGAGCTTGTACATTAAGGAAGCAGGAATCATGCAGCTAAATAGAGTGGGCAAAATAAAGCAAAATTAAACATTGAAAATAGGAGAATTTTCCTTTTACTCCATAAGTATGTGCTCTGTTACTTCTCAAATGACAACAGCATTAGCGTCCGACAAGCCTCACTGAACCTCTTTCAATATTCTTTTCTCCTTGATGGCTACGCAGGCATTTCCCCTACAACAAATGAACAGGCTGTTCTCAGATTCCAGATGAAACATACCAAATGTATTGACTGCTGTTAAGAGATGAAAGAACAAAGTGTTGTGTGCGTTATTAGCTGACAAAATGAATCTGATGGGTTACTTAAGACCTCGGGGTCAGACAGGTATTCTGTATTTGTTTACCCTGTCTATACTTAAGTCAGAATCATAAATAATGTTGATGCCCTGCAGCGGTATAGCATGCTTTTTCCCATAGAAAACATTGTGGCCTTCTTTTTACCAGGAAGGGAAAAGCTTCAGTATGTGACTGGCAAGATTCCATAATTCATTTGCACATAGGTCAAAATGTTTCGGGACACCAATGAGGCATATAAGATATTGGTGTCAGAAAGAGCCATTAGACCAAATCTGGGAACAAGTAAAGAAAACTAACTTTACGAGTTACTCCAGCACTTTGGCAGCTGTGGTTACATAAACATACTGTATAACATATGTATAGCACAGCACTATACACTGCCTTTCTTTATTTTGTGTGCAGGGGAAATAACATTACCTATCATACATTAAACATGATGGAAATGATGACTACTTTGGATATTACCATTTCCTTACCAATTTACTGCCAAAGGGTCAAACCAACAGCAAAGTTTACTAGACGATGTCCTAGCAAATGCATCACTCCAGTGAAAATGGCCACTCTCATTTCATTGCTGGCATGTAATCTCCGACCTACACTAACACCTGCAAGTGATATGACAGACAACGTCATGCTAACATTTATTGTATCCATGTAGCTTTAGTTGCTTAAAATAAAGCTGTGTTACTACAACATACACTGCCAGGCAGCCAAGACTAATTATTACAGAGGAATGTAGCAGGAGACAAATCTACTAGACTATATACTTGACTTCATTATGCAGTGCTGAAATTTGCCTTTTGCCTTTTTTCCACTGCAAAAGTACTTAGAAATTTTTTAAATCATTATATAAGCTTATGTGACCTAAAAAAGGTAACTAAATCGAAGCCATCGTTTTTATAATTCAGTGACACAAAGTATCCAAAGTGAAATTCGATCCGAATTTCAGGGAAAATTCAATTCGCCGCAAAGTCAAGATATGGTGGTTAAAAAATAAAAAAATAAAAAATCATAATCACCTCATCCATTTGAGCACGAAGAGGCTGCTGTGGGCATTTTGCTTGACGATCCCGCTCAAAATCTCATGCTTGATGACATATGAAGTCACCACACCGGCCAGAGTGATGAAATCATAATGCATCGCAAGAGGTTTTGCGCTGGATCTTCAAGCAAGATGGCCGTGTCGGCCTCTACGAGCTGAAATGAATGAGGTAAGTACAATTAAATAAATTTTTTTTTTTTAATTATCACCCCCTGAAAGGCCTTAATAATCTTCTCAGATGCCGAGATCAGTGATGACCGCAGTGTCTGATAAATTCAATGATGGGGGTAGGCGCAATCGTCGTACCCAGTCATTGCAACCGCTACTTACTGTAAAAGAATAAAAATAATGTGCTTTGTGATGAAGCAATTATTTTTTTTTTATTTGGTGATGCAGCCAAATAGAATTTTTCAAACATTCGCTCATCTTTATGTATGAATAGGTACTGTTTTTTGTGCACAAAAAAACTCCGATTTTTTATTTTAAAGTCTCATACATGATTCATACAAGAATGAACATACCCGTAACTCTGCATTTGGATATTAGGGAACACTGGTTACTTGTAGACTGAGAACCAAACATGAACTTATACTTCAGAGCACTAGTGGTCAGATTGGAAGCTATGTTTTGTAAAATCTGAGTTGGTGGGTGATCTACCAACCAGTGGACAGTGATCACTATATTATTTTATATTGCCAAAACTTACAAAAAAACTGTGAAACAATAACTAAATAATTTTTCGTATGTTTAAACTACATCCAAGTTTAATACATGCAGCAAATGCCAACGTTTCAATCCAGATACCCTCAAAACAGTAAGCTAACTGAAGATGCCTTCAGCAACGAATGTCCCCAAATAAATGTGTCAGGTACAGAATGGTCTAGGAAGCAATGTGCTAACCAGATATTCCCCTAACAAAAATTGAAATGTCCAGCACGTTGAGAACCATTAAATCCAGGGCCACTTCTAAAAAAACCTGAGGGACCTGAGAGAAAGTTGGTGCATATTCTTCAATCAACATGGCCACAAAGGCCTCGCTACAATCAAATGGATGAGGTATGGTTTTTTTTGTTTCTTTTTACCACCATTTTAAGAAACATTTATTTGTTTTGCCACGAAGCGCCAATAAATTTGGATTCATGCCTAATCAAATTTTTCCTGAAATTCTGATTAAATTCCACTTTGTGAACTTTGATTCGTTTAACACTATACTATATACAGACCTGATCAAAAGTTTAAGGCCACTTGAAAAACGGCAAAAAATCATATTTAGCATGGCTGGATCTTAACAAGGTTCCAAGTGCTTTAACATGCAACAATTAGAAATGGGAGTGAGACAAAACATTTTTTGAGCATTCAATTAATTGAAAATAACAATTAAACTGAAGCTATTTTTCAGCTGATCCAAATTTTAGGACCACATACCTTTAAAAGGCCAAATCTGTGCAAAGATTTGGATTCATTGTCATTTTCTGTCAGGTAGTCACACGTTTTGATGGCAAAGGCAAAAAAACTCTCCCTTTTTGAACGTGGTCGAGTTGTTGAACTGCATAAGCAGGGTCTCTCACAGAGTGCCATCGCTGCTGAGGTGGGACACATTAAGATAGTCATTTGGAATTTCTTAAATGATCCTGAGGGTTATGGAACAAAAAAGTCAAGTGGAAGACCCAAAAAAATTTAATTAGCACTGAGCCGGAGGATCCAATTGGCTGTCCGTCAAGACACTAGACGATCCTCGACCAAAATTAAGGCCCTTACTGGTGCTGACTGTAGCCCCATAACCATCAGATGGCATCTGAGACTGAAGGGCTTCAAAAACAAAAAACTTCTTCAAAGACCTCGTCTCCTTGAACGCCACAGAACTGCTCGTTTGGACTCGTTTGCAAGAGAGCACCAAACATGAGACATTCAAAGGTGGAAGAAAGTTTTATTCTCTGATGAGAAAAAATGTAACCTTGATGGTCCTGATGGTATGCAACGTTACTGGAATGACAAGCATATCCCACCTGAGATGTTTTCTACGCGCCACAGTGGAGGGGGCGCCATAATGGTCTGGGGTGCTTTTTCCTTCAGTGGTACAATGGAGCTTCAGGAAGTGCAGGGGCGTCAAACGGCCGCTGGCTATGTCCAGATGTTGCAGAGAGCATTCCTCATGACTGAGGGCCCTCGTCTGTGTGCTAATGACTGGGTTTTTCAACAGGACAACGCTACAGTACACAATGCCCGCAGGACAAGGGACTTCTTCCAGGAGAATAACATCACTCTTTTGGCCCATCCTGCGTGTTCCCCTGATCAAAATCCAATTGAGAACCTTTGGGGATGGATGGCAAGGGAAGTTTACAAAAATGGACAACAGTTCCAGACAGTAGATGGCCTTCGTGCGGCCGTCTTTACCACTTGGAGAAAAGTTCCCACTCACCTCACGGAAACGCTTGCATCAAGCATGCCGAAACTAATTTTTGAAGTGATAAACAATAACGGCGGAGCTACTCATTACTGAGTTCATGTTTGGAAGTTGGATTTCTGTTTTGGGGGGGTTTCGTCTTTTTTTGGAGGTGTGGTCCTAAACTTTTGATCAGCTGAAAAACAGCCTGTTTCAGTTTATTCGCTGTTTTCATTAAATTGAATGCTCAAAAAATGTTTTGTCTCACTCCCATTTCTTCTTGTTGCATGAGAGTGCAAGTAGTAGCATTAAATGTCCTCTACTTGGAACCTTGTTAAGATCCAGCCATGCTAAATATGATTTTTTGCCATTTTTCAAGTGGTCTTAAACTTTTGATCAGGACTGTAGGACCAACACCAGGTGTCATGGTGTGGGACACCACTAGCTATTGTTGTCCTTTCCATCAGCTTTTCATAGAGGGAACATTGACCAGCCTTCAGTAAGTCATTGTGGAACCAGTCATGCTGCCTTTTTGTTTCAGTTAAGAAACATTGTGTTTAAACAAAATAACACCTTCCCACATACTGCTTGAGCTACGCAGCATACTCTTGAGGGTATCCAGCAGCTCCTCTGGCCAGCTTAATTGCCATATCTCTGCCCTTTTTAGAATGTCTGGGACAAAATGCGGTGACAGTTGTCCACCTTGGCTGAACTGGGCTCTAAGTTGAAAGGGTTTGTAATGACATACCCACAGTAGGATATCCTGCATCTGCATGACCGTTACCATGTCAGAGTGGCAGCTCATATTCCAGCCAGAGGAAATGCCACCCGGTATTTATGTGACCCTACCTCATCATCTACCCTGCTGCAGAACAACCTTGGTTATGCGATTATTAATCAAGCACCACTAGCAGTTTAAACTTTGTCAATCTCAGCTCAATTGCATTACATTTTTCCAGGTCCTATATTTTCATTTTCTGCTAGTGTAAATGAGGATTCCTTGGATATCTCAGTAAACCCACACGATTAACTCATGTCTATATAGAGCAGGTCACTGCACAAACCCCTGTATGCAATCTGTCTAAATTACCCTTTATGTAATTTTGCCATTTATTATGTAAAATATCTATCTATCTATCTATCTATCTATCTATCTATATATATATATATATATATATATATATATATATATTATGGTCCAGCAATATTAATGGTAAGATGAAATCTGAAATATATACAGTTGCAAGAAAAAGTATGTGAACCCTTTGGAATTATATGGATTTCTGCACAAATTGGTCATAAAATGTGATCTGATCTTCATCTAAGTCACAACAATAGACAATAACAGTCTGCTTAAACTAATAACACACGAAAAATTTTATGTTACCATGTTTTTATTGAACACATGATGTAATGATGTAAACATTCACAGTACAGGTGGAAAAAGTATGTGAACTCTTGGATTTAATAACTGGTTAAACCTCCTTTAGCAGCAATAACTTCAACCAAACGTTTCCTGTAGTTGCAGATCAGATGTGCACAACGGTCAGGAGTAATTCTTGACCATTACTCTTTACATAACTGTTTCAGTTCAGCAATATTCTTGGGATGTCTGGTGTGAATTGCTTTCTTGAGGTCATGCCACAGCATCTCAATCGGGTTGTGTTCACGACTCTGACTGGGCCACTTCAGAAGGTGTATTTTCTTCTGTTTAAGCCATTCTGCTGTTTATTTACTTCTATGCTTTGGGTCGTTATCCTGTTGCAACACCCATCTTCTGTTGAGCTTCAGCAGGTGGACAGATGGCCTTAAGTTCTCCTGCAAAATGTCTTGATAAACTTGGGAATTCATTTTTTCTTTGATGATAGCAATCTGTCCAGGCCCTGACGCAGCAAAGCAGCCCCAAACCATGAGGCCCCCTTCACCATACTTCACAGTTGGGATGAGGTTTTAATGTTTGTGTGCTGTGCCTCTTTTTCTCCACACATAGTGTTGTGTGTTTCTTCCAAACAACTCAACTTTGGCTTCATCTGTCCACAGAATATTTTGCCAGTACTGCTGTGGAACATCCAGGTGTGAACGTGCAGCAATGGTTTTTTTGGACAGCAGTGGCTTCCTCTGTGGTATCCCCCCCATGAAATTCATTCTTGTTTAGTGTTTTACGTATTGTAGATTCGCTAACAGGGATGTTAGCATATGCCAGAGACTTTTGTAAATCTTTAGCTGACACTCTAGGATTCTTCTTCACCTCATTGAGCAGTCTGTGCTGTGTTCTTGCAGTCATCTTTACAGGATGGCCACTCCTAGGGAGAGTAGCAGCAGTGCTGAACTTTCTCCATTTATAGACAATTTTTCTTTCCGTGGACTGATGAACAGCAAGGCTTTTGGAGATACTTTTATAACTCTTTCCAGCTTTATGCAAGTCAACAATTCTTAATCGTAGGTCTTCTGAGAGGTCTTTTGTGCGAGGCATCATTCACATCAGGCAATGCTTCTTGTGAAAAGCAAACCCAGAAATGGTGTGTGTTTTTCATAGGGCAGGGCAGCTGTAACCAACACCTCCAATCTCATCTCATTGATTGGACTCCAGTTGGCTGACACCTCACTCCAATTAGCTCTTGGAGATGTCATTTGTCTAGGGCTTCACATACTTTTTCCACCTGCACTGTGAATGTTTACATGGTGTGTTCAATAAAAACATGGTAACATTTAATTATTTGTGTGTTATTAGTTTAAGCAGACTGTGATTGTCTATTGAACCTATAAAAGGACACTGAGAACTACTAAGCTAAAAAATATTATTTTATTGAGTATGTAGTTAAAAACATATACAAAGAGATGACAGACAAATGCTAAAAGTGCAGTACAATCCTGGGAGAGTTTATCAAGTACAACAGTATGTCATTGCACTCACTTGTTCATGATCTGTGACGCTTTCCTCCTATCCGGGGGTTGAACTATAGGAGATCATGTGATCGGGATCCATGATCACGTGACCTATCCCCCTGACTTCCCCGCCTGCGTGACTGGCCATTAAGCGGCCTCTGAACATCTCGCGGGATCATGACGCGATTGACGTCATGGAAGGTCCTTGATCAATAGGCACAGCTGCACTTGCACAATTGGCCATTGTGCGGTTCACCTGTGCCTCAGAATAATTAGCCTCCCGGGCATCACATGCTTGATCAGCGCACTCGGATTGGTGGTATATGCATTCAAATACGAGCTCTCCAGTGGGAAGGCTGTACCCCCAGAGGAAGGTTTCAAATCGAAACGCGCGTCGGGGTGTGCAGTCTTCCTGTGGATTTGCTACCTTTTATATACGGTATGTGACCTTGCTTTTTCAGACCGCATGGTTGATGTAACTTGTTGCGGTTTTCTGCCTTTTGAACCAACATTGGTTATGTCTTTTCTATTATTTTTTGCAAGTTGCACATGCACTTTACTGTTTGCTGTACCTGGCTGAATAGATACATATATATATATATTTAAAAGACCCACATTGGAGAGTTGCTATTTCTCTTTTTTTGCTTATACTATATAGCATGCACTTGCACTTTACATTTAATGCTACTACTTGCACTCTCATCAACAGTGGATACCCCTTTTCAATATATATTTTATATAGTAGTTTTTCTACTTATAGGCGCCTACATTTAGGTCACTTACCTTATCATACTGTTGTACTTGATAAACTCTCCCAGGATTGTACTGCACTTTTTGCATTTGTCTGTCATCTCGTTGTATATGTTTTTAACTACATACTCAATAAAATAATCTTTTTTAGCTTAGTAGTTCTCAGTGTCCTTTTATAGGTTCTCTAGTTATTTTCTGAGTCAAGCTCTAGTTAGGGGCTTTATTGTTCCTTTACGCCATTTCTTTGTAACTTACTTTTGTACTAATGTGATTGTCTATTGTTGTGACTTAGATGAAGATCAGATCACATTTTATAACCAATTTGTGCAGAAATCCATATCATTCCAAAGGGTTCACATACTTTTTCTTGCAATTGTACATACCTGGCTGTGAAATATTAAGCTGAAATTTAAAAAAAAAACTTTAATCTATAGCTAAAACTGTGAATTTCAGTATGACTATTATCTGTTATTGTATGCTTTGGAAAGTCTATAGCGAGAGCCTCAGGCACCAAAATTTGGATTGTAAGGTCTACATAACACATACTTATTGAGTTTAAATATTGCAGGAAATGTGGCTCTTGTAAAACTATATATAATCCTAAAAAATAGAGATGTCACAAGTATTGAACTGAATATTTAAAATAAGGACTTCATGAAAAGTATTTTAAACAAAACTGCAGAATTACATTCAAAATGTTTGTTTTTATCCATGGTATGGATATGAAAAAAATAATAGCTCCTTCAAAACAAAAAGAGTTGGCTCACAACAGACCTAAAGCAAATATCTCTATCTCAGTATAAAACAAAGAGCATGTTAAAATATTTTTCTGAATAGTCTTTTTCGCTGTTGTCCCCATAGTCCTACAAACCCTAAAACTGCCAAAGGCTCAACACAGTCAACAGATACACAAACACTCCCCAGCATATGAATTGTAATACAATCCAAATTGATTCTAGATAACAGGCACTTTGATTCTATATCCATTGTATTTCCACTTTTCTGCTAATCCAATAAAACAATTGCACAGTTGCAAGCCAGAAGGAGAATATATTGCTGATCACTTTCCGAAAGAAATAGATAACACAGTTTGACAACGTTCTTGTGGGTTTAATGGTTAAATGTAAATTTATGTAGTCAAATAATTTTGAAAAACAGTAAGTTTAAGGTTGTAATAATCATTATAATGATAACTTCAGCAGCTATAACCCATCAATGCTCTGTCACTACATTTAAATACCCAATCAATTTGATAAGATTTCAGCTTAAATTAGTGCTTGTGAGCTATTAGGAATGCATATAGACAGAGCTGTCAGATAGCTCCTCTAAAGGAGACAATATATGAAAATGGTTACTTTTTAATTTTTTTTAACCCCCTTAAGGATCCTGCAATTTTAATTTACTTTTTTTACTCCCTGTCTTCCCTTCACGTACACTTATAAGCTTTTGCTTTTTGTTCTACTAGGCCAGTGTTTCCCAACCAGTGTGCCTCCAGCTGTTGCAAAACTACAACTCCCAGCATGCCCGGACAGCCTTTGGCTGTGCGGGCATGCTGGGAGTTGTAGTTTTGCAACAGCTGGAGGCACACTGGTTGGGAAACACTGTACTAGGCAATGGCACCATTTAATATTGCATACAGTGTTGTGGGAAGCTGGAAAATAAATTTCAAATGGGGCGGAATTGGAAAAAAAAAAAAACACCATTCTGCCACAGTTTTATGGGTTTTGTTTTTACAGTGTTCTGTATGCAGTAAAACTGACCTGTAACCTTCATTTTGTGAATCAGTACGATTATAGCGATATCATATTTATATTATCTCTTTTGTGCCTTAACTAGAGATGACCGAAGTTCTCAAAAATTTGATTTGGCTGCTTCGTAAAAGCTCACAAAGACATTTGATTTGTTATGAATAACTTTGTCACGAATTGCATTCCATTGTATGTAGTGGGCGCAATGATGGGAAATGGCGTTCACACCGCCCTCCATCATTGAACCCCTCAATGCTGATCAGGGTTAATCAGGGGTTAAAATAAAATCATACTCACCTCATCCATTTTCTCATAAAAAGGCCTTTGCGGTCATCTTGATTTAAGATAACGCACCAAATCTTGCATGCGCCGATGTGATGAGGTCACCACGTCATCACACTGGCCAGGCACAGTGATGTCATCACTGTGATGCCAAGATCGGCCCTCATGATGATGTGGTGATGTCACAAGTCAGCGAACACTTTTTATTAAATTTTTTGGGGGGAGAGAAGTGACAAAACATATATATATATCAGAAATCGGCCATTCTACTTTTTTGTTCCATTACGGCATTCACCTTATGGGATAAATATGTTTATATTTTAATGGTTCAGGCATTTTGTGATGCAGCGATACCAATTATGTTTTTTTTATTGTTTATTTTAGCTATGGGAAAAGGGGGTGATTTATATTTTAAATGTATTTTATTTTTATGCATTTTTTCATTAACAGTTGTGTAGTAGCTTGTTTTTTGCAGGACGACTTGGAGTTTTCATTGGTACTATTTTGGGGTACTTGTGACAATTTGATGACTTTTCATTCTGTATTTTCTGGGGGACAGGATGGGAAAAAACATAATTCTGGCTTTTTTTTAGGTAGTTATGCATGCAGCTATACAAATTATTTCTATAGCTATTATTTTTATAGTTATTTTTCTATAACCTTTTTTGAAAGTTTTTGTTTTTTAGTCCCAGTAGGGGACTTGAACGGTCCTTTGAGCGCTTCTATAATATACTACAAAACCATTGTATTGCAGTGAAATATGATTGCAAGTATAGGACTAACAGAAGGCCTAGACACATTACTACTCTATTCCCAATGGCCAGGAGAACACCATAGAAATACATTGTCAAAATGAGTGGGGATAGCTTTTACAAAAGCAAACCACCACTGGAGGAACCACCTTTTAAAATCATTTATATGTTCCGATACACACTTTTAGGGAATATGGCCTGGGGTTTGTCTTTCTGAGACTACTGCTTTATAACATACATAATAAAAATGAGAAATGTTGTAAAGATATAGTATAAATATATTGTGATTCAAAAGTCAATGAGTGAAAATTTATTAGTAAATTAACCAAAATATGAAATATAGTACATTACGAAAGTCATTAGTATAATTTTTTTTTACATAAAAGCCTTACAGATAGCAAAAGCCTTCATGCAGCCACATTCTCCAAAACATTTATAAGCATCTACCCTAGTAATCCTAATGATGAAGACTTATAATTATAATTTTACTAATCTAATAGGAGAAATAGTGCAAATTATTTGTATTTCAAAAGAGCCACCAAGAGAGTGAGATATTTAGATTGTTGGACAGTGAAAGTCAATGCCCCAATGACCATGAATGTTCAACTCAGTGGAACACATGTTATTTCTATGGGAGAAGGGTAGATAAGAAGATGCCAGACACATCTAGTGAACTTCCTCTCATGAAGCAATAAAACTGAAAGAGCCTCTGTCAGCATGATCAACCTTGCAATCCTCTCAGCAGCTGTGCACCTGTCGGTGAAACCGCCGACACCTCCACTTCCAGGTGAACTAACCACAGACAGAGGAGGAGCGCAGCTACTGGGTGTATTGCAAGGTAAGTATTCACTTGTCCTTGCACAGTGCTCACAGAAGCTCCACTACAACCAATGAGTACCGGCAATCAAATGTAATGCATAGAGCATTAGCAAAATCATGCATTGCTGGTGGAATGCATGATTTGCTTGAACACACTGACCTCGATGATTTACAATTATATTTACAAGGAGACATATCAATATTCTGGAGGACCAGCAAAGTTATCCAGCTAGGAGCTATCAGGCCACTTCTTCATCTTGTTTATCCCCTGATGATTTTGTCAAAACATACGTGACAGAGGAAACGCGTCGGGAATTTGTTTGTTTTTGGGAGTTATTTTTTAGGGTTAGTTCAGTCTAGGGTCAGCCACCGATAAGTGGGGTCGCTCTATTAGGGGGTGATTCTCCCGCATTTAGGCGGGAGATTTCTCCACTTTTAGGCAGGGCTTTAATAGCACTGTAGGGATATTAACTCTCTTTTTTTCATCTTGATCTTTTGGACCATTCTCTGCAGTGGAAAGGCCACGTCTACAGCCTGACAAAGGAATCAGCAACTTTAAGCTTTGGAATCTGAGACTGGATTCATCATAGACACCTGAAGATATTGTACATCTAACCTTGAGTGGTTGTAAACAATTCAATGTAACAACAAACATTATTATATGTTTTAAGGTGCTATATACCCCCAAAAAACTCCGCTAGATAACTATCTACAGTCATCTAAAACATATATTTAGTTTTGTGGGACTTATTTTAATGAATATCCTATATAAAAGTAAAGTTTTAAGTAGGTTTAAAATTTCAGTGATTATATATATATATATATATATATATATACAATCAAAGAGGAGAGAGGAGTGTACTAAGCACCAAGGAGTGTAGCAGTGCTCCAAGAGTTATGCAGGCTCCTTGTTGCTACAACTTCCTAATTTGTGCAAAAATAAAAAGTACACATTTCTCAGCAGCTGTTCAAGATACAAACAAAAAATATTGTTTTACATATCATGATAAACCCTACCCGTCAATATGCCTGGTTTAATAGAGTTGATCCTTTCTTTATGTTTCTTGCAGAGGTAAGAATCAGACAAGGCTTTCCCAGCCCTCCAGGCTTTTGTGTGTCATGATCCGCCAACAAATGTCTATATTTTATGGTCAATTTTTACCAGTCCAATATTATGGTTAAGAAGTAGATGTGGGTAATCTGAGCATTGATTAACCAACACCCCCTTATGTATTTTTTTTTTTACAGTTTTCCACTTGGAAAAGTTGGCAATCAGAATCTATGACTTTTATGAATGGAATAAACAATAAGAAATCTTTTTTGGCTAAATTTACAACAGTGTGATTTGGCTGAGGTATAAAATACCTCTATCATGAATACATTTTATTGTGCACCATGATTTTAAATGGGCGTGTGAGTTATGTAATGTAATGTTTTACTTAATAAATTGCCAAGTTTTTTTATTTTTTTATTGCTATATTTCTCTTGGAACCTTTGCTTCAGTAAATACATTTGATTTGGCCATTGAAGTATGGTGCATTTCATACTTCTTGCACTTGGAGGTAATGTTAATAAAAGGTTCATGTCATATTACTACATATGACCAGTTTTTTGTTCCCAAAGCTTATACCCATTAGGCGCAGAAACAGCATTGTGCCACTATCCAAACTAAATAAAAATTACAGCAACTGCTTTACTCTGCGGCTTTATGTATTTATAGTTAGAATACAGTTTGGTTATATAGCTTATTCAGAAAGTTTCTAAATTTCTCATGAAATTGAAAAAAATCCAATATAAACTATAGGCAGTTCTCTCATGTAACTACAGTAATGACACAATAAATAATGAAACACCTACGCTACATCAACATCTTCATAAATATGAATACTACAGACATCTCACTACACAAACTAAGGGTAAGGAATTGTGCAAGCATTTTTACAGGCTAATGAAGAGCATGGAAATAATTGCTGTAGACATAGTTGGGAGATTCTATTTTTTCTGGCTATATTATGCAGTCCCTGATAAACGACAGCACAGATTCATTTAAACTGAGACAAACATATGCATAGGAAAGAGTGAGACACTTAACAATTTATCTTCATGAGCCGTCACCAATCTCTATTTAATCAGTCGTACTTAATGGCACAGACATTAGCGGTTTACAAGAGGTCAGTATAGATAAATGATAATTGCTTTAAATCAGAAGCTTGTGAGCTATAATTTCTATTATTTATGTTAAAAGTGATGTTCCATTGATAGAGATATGATCTGCATTTCTAATCTAGAAAAACAGAAGAATCTCATCCTTTTTTATTTCAGTATACCATGGTTTATAGAGTTGATTACAGAATCTGTATACGATTTGTAAAGGACCAAAAAATTATACTATTAAAATACTGAATTCATACACATGAACATTATTATAAATACTTCCACCTCTTATAGAAACTCTTACAAATACATATGCTGCTTGGTATTTAATAGCTTTGCTTACTAACTGGAAATGCAAGCAACCATATGTTCACACAGTATGCTATTTACAAGCTGGCAAATGCCATAATGGATGCACGTTGTGTATCATTTATGCCTTCTGTTGCCTATGGAGGTGAATGTAAAAGTATTTACACAAGAAAGAACAGTATAGCTTGCTATTCTTTTTTGTTTTTTAAAATATATGAAATTTGTAGTTCAGAATTTTTTATTGTTGCCTATGCAGGTTGGAAGCTATAACGAATGCATAATATACTGTACAAAGACACTCACTAGCTCTATCGGGATGAAGCAAAGATCTAAATATTGCCATTTGAAATAAATTTAAAGTATGCAATATGGAGAGCAATTTCTACAGGGCAGTTGCCCAGTTTAAACATAGCGCTGAAAAGGGCCATAGAGCCCAGCATAACAGGACCATTTTGGTTCCTTTATTCCAATTGCCAAAGCTGTGGGTTTTTTACTCCTCTTTCATTTTCTTCACTCAGTGCGGCTCATCCAGTGTTCTGAAGAAGGCCAATTGCCGAAAAACATTCTATATTTCATTTTAACTGGAAATCTGCTTGCTTAAAAAAATACAGCACTTGAAACAATTCAGTGGAGTACAGGAGTCTTAATTTTTCTATTACAACCCGGCCAACGAACAGTCTCTTGGTACTTGTGTATCCACCCAATTGGAGTGTCACCCAACCTTATACCAAAAGCATCACATCACATCAAAAGTCTCCTTCAACGATAGGCCAGACTAGCACCATATAAAAACTACTCCTTTCTTATGTGTTATTTTCAACATTCTTGTAACATCAATATTCTTTTTCTTTAGATAACCCATCTCTAAAGACCAAAAACATCCCCAGAGGATTATAGCCCATGCTTGGCTTATGAATTACCATCACGTAAAAAAAGCGTTCCTCAAAGATAGGCTAGACTTGGCACCATATAAAAGCTCCTCCTCGTTCATGTGCTAATCCCACCATCCCGTTACATTCATCTTCCTCTTCTTTAAATAGCCCATCTCTGACCAATTAGCCCTCTACAATACATTAGAATGAAAAATGTTAGGCCTTCATGTTGCCCTTCTCCAACCCAATTTTTCAAATCCACAGCAGAAATATTTTGCCACATCTGATCAAACCATAGGAGAGTGCATAGAATACAAACCTAGGAAATTTACTGAAGTTTCAGACTTAAGGCTGGGGTTGTCAGCAAGCCATGCCACCATGATGTCTCTGCCTCATAATTGCTCCTTTATAAAACCATTGTTGAGATAAATCATTAAACTTTTTTTTGCATTCTAGCAGTCTGGAATGGCATAGGTTAAAACTGGCTATGCACATAAGGCCTAATTCACACGAACGTATGGCTTTTATAGTTTTTTGCGGTCCGTTTTTCACGGATCCGTTGTTCCGTTTTTGAGTTCCGTTGTGTTTCCGTTTCCTTTCCGTTTTTCCGTTCCGTTTTTCCGTATGGCATATACAGTATACAGTAATTACATAGAAAAAATTGGGCTGGGCATAACATTTTCAATAGATGGTTCAGAAAAAACGGAACGGATACGGAAGACATACGGATGCATTTCCGTATGTGTTCCGTTTTTTTTGCGGACCCATTGACTTTAATGGAGCCACGGAACGTGATTTGCGGCCAAATATAGGACATGTTCTATCTTTCAACAGAACGGAAAAACGGAAATACGGAAACGGAATGCATACCGAACACATTCCGTTTTTTTTGCGGAACCATTGAAATGAATGGTTCCGTATACGGAACACAAAAAAACGGCCCGTACACCCGCAAAAAAAAACGTTCGTGTGAACTAGGCCTAAGATGTATGTCTGCCAAACCCACCGATTTCAGAAATATCAACAAACAATCTAATGCATACAGGGGACTCCAGACTCTTTATTGTTGGACTGCATCATGTCAAACCTTTTGTTCATGGGAGGAACCTATCTGAGCATGCATATGCATGGAGGATAGGAAGAAATAGTTGTCGGCTGACCATTTAATGTGTACAGGAGCTCCTGACTCTTTATTGTTGGATTGCAACATGCCAAACCTTTTATTCATGAAGAGAAACAATCCAAGTTTGCATGGGGATAGGGAGAAATACTCAGTGTATCTTTCCCAATGCTGCTACTATATAGTATGTACTGTATATACAGTACAGTTTTGGTGCCTACAATGAAGACATGGGGATATGTGTAGAAAAATACCTTTCATCCAACATGTATATATGTCATTTTACTAAAGAGCAGCAGAATCTTTTTTAATCTAAGAAAAAATGATATCCTGATGAGACATATGAATACAATATAAGACGTATTTTTGGCACAGGGAAACAAAAGTTTGTGTTTTCACTAATCAAGTGTCCACATGATTTAGAACAGATGGAACCCTCTTCAATGAATACCTCGATCATTAATCTTTTATCTTTTCCATTTTCTGATGTGTTCACTATAGAATGGTAGTCTATCTGGTTTGAAGGGGCTTCCCAAGGGCTAGTCTTTATGAAATTGCTTATGTAGAACTAGTCTTTGAGGCATAAATTCCTCAAGTAAACAAAATATGCATGGTTAATCATGTCATCCAATTTTAGTAGCTGCTTCTTAGACAGTCACACCTTGAAAGGAAAATGCTTTAAATTTGCTGGAAAAAGCTTCTCTTATATTATTAATAAATTAAAAAATATAAAATTATGGAGGTAACATTTTGATTATTCACAGCAATTTTAAACACTGTGCATCTTATTCAGACTATAGGCAGTCAAGTAAGGCTAAATGTATGCATCCTGTATGTATAATTTTTTATATTTGCCTTTACAAGTTCTAGCCTCAGTTTCAATCCAAGTATATAAATAATCAGAGGTAATTGGGCTGTGGTGATAAGTGTAATTCCATGAGTGCAGAGGAGAAGGAAACTCAACAAGCCATCCAGCTTTCCCCAGGTGAGAGACTGGGCAACAGTGATAAGATATTCTGTCTGACATCTGTGTTGTTCTACATCTCAATCATTGCAAAGAGCCTAGGAAGAAGTAGCTGAATGTATTTACTCTATGACAGATGCTTCGTCTTAATCTGCTTATAGCCACAGGTACACAGCTGCTTTGATATTGGCTTGTGTTAAAAGCTATGTTATACTACTCTACAAATGTGGCCTGGACATACTTACTAAACCATTGGATCAGCAGAGATCAACGTCACCACATCAAATCACTGAATCACTGGAAATATCTAATAAAGTGCTAAACTGTCATTGAACATAGCTAATTCTCAAGAGATAGCCATTGGGTCACATGGGATACCTACTAAAACATGGACGATTATAAAGTGTTTTTAGTGACTACTAAAACAATGGGTGACAAAAGAGGGATTCTTAAGTATAGATCACCTGGAATGACCACTGGATTCTTAATAATGAAAAGTCATTCTATCTGCAGGTTTGGAGCATGGCACTGAAAACTATACTACTACAAAACAAGAATATGGGTACAGTGCCACTAGATCCCCAATGGCCAATTAATACACAGCAGTATCACCTAGTTACAGGAATGCTCTGGTTATTTTAGTATGTTGCTGGAAAAGGATAATCAGTGCCCAAAAATGTTGGTCACCATGTATGGAGTTTGAAAAATAGGATACAAAGATCTAATTAACACTTTACCTTGACCTAGTTTCCCATGATGAAAACAATCAGGACATAGACTTGGTACAGTTTTCATGAAAGCTATTTGATCTACCAGCAGACCTTTAGATTTTAGTGGAATGGATTCACCTAAGTGGGGGTAGGACATCCACTCAATGCATATTATTGGGCAACAAATCGGTGGCCCTAGCACTTTACTGCACTTATTACAGCTGTGATTCCAGATGCTGTTTTACCAGCATTACATGGAAGGCATATGCCTGAATGTTACTTTTATTTGTTTTTTAGAATGTGTTAGGCAGTAAATATGGATAATGAGGGAAAACAACAGGTATTTCATTCTGACATTCTTGCACAGCTTGATTATTATTCCTTTTAAAAAGATGGGAACAGCTGCCGACAGGTTTAGTTGAAAACAGTAAACAACACATCAGATCACAGGCAGCAACAAGCAACACAAACAGTTTAATACAACGTTTGGAGAATAAGATCAATTTTATGAAACGCTTAATATAAATATAAAACATGAAATAAAATAGTTTTACATAGTCAGACACAGGCAATGCATCAAAAGCAGAACACAGGGCTTCTTTCCCTGTAACAAATGCTTGCCTGAGACTATAGTAGACATGTTTCCATAAAAATGAAGGCTTCTATATCATTATGCCAAATTACCATACCAACAAGCAAATTATCTCTTGAGCAGCAACCCATCATATGCTTGTTTGTCAGAAGATGCATGTTCAAAAACTGAAAATAGGAACACATGCATACTGTCAACTCCTACAAACAATCAAAAGTGTATGTTTTCATTTGCAATTCAAGTTAAGATAGACAAAATGTTCCCGACCGCAAAATGAATAATAATCCTGGATATGTGAGCCTTGTCTGGCCACTTGGAACTAAAAGATAGGATTCTCTCATATGTGGGACCATGGATACCATCAGAAGGGTAACTTGAAGCCCCTTAGGCCCAATGCACAAAATCTACAAAAAGTCCCCCAACTATGATACATACTTTATAATATTAGTATCCTTATGTGGGGTAGAGGGACCTCCGGCCCATGTTCACTGCATCCCCTGTAATCCCCATAGATATGCCTTTGAAATTCTTTCATAAATATAATTCACATTTAGGGAACTCACCAATGTTTGCTGAAAAAAGGCTATTTTTTAATATTTCTAGCAGATTGGACATACATACACACCAAATATAAATCAATTCTCTCATAGCACAATTTGCTTTAATCAGTCATTTTCAGATTACATTTGAAAGGGTTCTCGCTAAACATACCATATGTGATTAGTATAGTTTTCTATATTATATAAGTATAAGTATAAGTCAACTATAGTATTTTCTTTTAAAAAAAGTTCAACGGTCACTTTAAATAGTACTGTGGTCAGACAAGTAGCTTGTATTAGCTGCTCTTATCTGTAATGGGCAATTTAATGAGGAATGTTTATGTAACAGTAAGTAGGGGAAGACGATATGGGTGATTTTATATTTTTTCCAGAGCTAGCATCAGGTATTGACAGTACTTTATAAGCATCATCTCCTTGCTAATTGTTAAGTATCTGGTTGATACTTCCAACTCACATATTTTCCAGCAATCCATAGCTGCATCCTAGCAATGAAAATACCAATGGAAACTATGTGTGCCTGCTTATTGCTATATGCAGCTATTTAAAGTGCGTTCAAAAGATGGCTATGCACAAAAAAAAAAAAAAAAAACTTGTCACTTACACCATTACTACCCAAGTATTTTATTATGTAAAAATGATATAATAAAAATATGTTAACTGTCTGCTCGGTAGTACAACATAATGAGAACAATTATTGGAAACAAGCAGCTAGACATAGCCTGAGAGTTAAGAATGGTCCTACACTCAGCAGAAATGGACGCAATGTAAGTCATTTCCAAAATGAATGATATTACGCTGTGGAGACTCCCATTAAGGCTACTTTCACACTGGCGTTTTGGCTTTCCGTTTGTGAGATCCGTTCAGGGCTCTCACAAGCGGTCCAAAACGGATCACGGATCACCCTAATGCATTCTGAATGGATAAGGATCTGCTCAGAATGCATCAGTTTGGCTCAGTTTACCTCCGTTCCGTCTCCATCCCGCTTTGGAGGCGGACACCAAAACGCTGCTTGCAGCGTATTGGTGTCCGTCCGTGTGATGAAACTGAGCCAAACGGATCCGTTCTGACACACAATGTAAGTCAATGGGGACGGATCCGTTTTCTATGACACAATCTGGCACAATAGAAAACTGATCCGTCCTCCATTGACTTTCAATAGTGTTCAAGACGGATACGTCTTGGCTATGTTAAAGATAATACAAACGGATCCGTTCTGATCGTATGCAGATGGTTGTATTATCTGAACGGATCCGTCTGTGCAGATCCATGACAGATCCACACCAAACGCAAGTGTGAAAGTAGCCTAAGTTGCCTTGGTTTTAGCATGGTATATAGTGCTAATAATATCCCTTATAACGGTCAGCGGTAATTATCCACTGTGAACCTCTGACTGTCATGCCAATATTAAAAAGTACAGTA
>NC_053389.1:512714887-512722387 GCF_905171765.1 Bufo bufo | reverse complement strand
ATGGTATGTAAAATGGTTCAACCAACTTTCAGGGAAAACTTTACAAAGAATCCCACGTAAAAGAATACATTATAATAATATGTCATTACTAATGATAAAGCACCAGGAGAAACAATATTTTAACTCAGCTACCTGAAAACCCTTCTGATGGATTCACATAAAACATTTGAAGGGATTATCTTGGCAGAAGAAACTTAATGAATACTCAAAATGCAAGCTCAAATCCGCCCAGTAAAGCAATCAAGTTTTTAGGAAGTATTTTGACCCCAGTGACACAAACAATTAATTTTTCCATTCTAATATCAAAATAAAATTCCACATCTAATGCAGAATAATTTGATCAATGCATTTAATCAAGAACAACACCAGAAATATGCTATTCCCACTTAACCAGATTTCATTACTTAATACTGGTTTTAACAGATTAGAAAAAGTAGTTTGGAGAAGAGCATAACAAGTATGGGACAGAATCTTCTCAGTGATAATTATGTGGAGGATACTTAACATAAAGGAATAATGATATGAATATGCAGAAACTGATACATTAGATATGTAACATCTGATTGTCTGGTCATATAGGCATGGCACAGGGGGAACAAAGGAGACGAGGAACATTATAGTTAATACAGTATGTTCTCTTTTCTGCAAGTGTACATTGAAGCTATAAATCCGCAAAGTGGAGTGATAGGTTGTCCCAGGATAGACCTATTTATCACTCAGTAAATATCACAATATATTATCAATACTGTCACCAACTCCAGATATATGGCTTTGAAATAACTGCATGATATAGGTCAGGCATTTCAAGTGCTTATAAGAGTCATAGGGATGACATTAATCTGGGAAGTGCTACCCTTTCCCATGTTTGAAAGATATAACGTTCCATATGAATTAACTGTGTAATGCTGGGTATATATATATATATATATATATATATATATATATGTGTTTGTATATAAACTATACAACAGAAGAGATAGTTAACCTTGCAAAGAACTAAGAGACGTCTCAAAGAAATGATCAGGCCCTGATATATATATATATATATATATATATATATATATATATATATATATATATATATATATATTACACACACACACCAAGTAAGCTGATTTACTGAAAGGTACGTATAAACACCTAACTGAGGAGCAGGTTGTTATAAGTAACAGGGTGACATCTGTACTAGGTTAGGACCCTATAATAAAAAATATACATATAAAGGCACTAGCACAGTGCATTTATTTCTATGCAGTTCTGAACTGAAATAAAAATGAACCATATCTGACCACAGCAGATGGTTTAAATTTTAATACTTAGGGCCTGCTCATGCCATAAAATACACTATTGTTCTAGAAATCAAAAATGCATAGAGAACAATAGCTACAGTACACTGCTTATGATAGTTAGTAAAGCTACAAAACAATTATGGTTGACCACATTAAAGAAAAAAGGACATAATTACTCTGGAATGTTACAGTGTACATCTAAAAAAGTTTAATGCTGCTGAAATACATGGTATGTGTGATGCTCCAAAAACAGGTTCGAATTAACATTACATATTAGACCTGGACGCCAATAAAGACAAATTGAAAGGGCTTGGTACCATTATCAGCGATATGATATATAATAGATTCTTGAACTATATAAAAATAAAGAAATAAAAAAATAACTAAGTGAAGATGTCCATAATATTTTTTTAAAAATATTTCAATATTTTGGTCTGATCTATAGCTATACATCTTTCTCTCTCTCTCATATATATATATATATATATATATATATCTATATATATATATATATATATTACTATTTACATAAATATTGCTTAAACTATTTACATAAACATGCAAAATATATGCAAATCATCATGATTCAATAATGAGGACCAGACAACACACACAAAACAGGTTAATCTCATGATGCCTAGATGACATAATAGTTCCCAAATTGTTGCAGGTAAAGAAAGTACATCTTGAAGTTGTGATTTTTTATTTTATTTTTGCTTATTGCAAAAATGCAAAAAGTATAAAAATAAAATACATATTGTTTATCTCTAACTAGCATTTTAAATAACATTTTCTTGAAAAACAATATTTCATATTTATTTCAAAATATTTTTTTTTTTTTAAAACTATTGTTTACTAATCTAAGTGAGAAGGATCTTATCAAGAATTTAAAAATAAATCTAAAAAAAATAAAAAAATAGGTTTAAAAAAATAAAATAAGATGCTCTTCTGTCACCTTATCTTAGACTTTGGAACAATTCATTTCATGGAGACTAGTATGGTATCAAGTAACAAATGTGGCCCTCTGGTGGAAAGCTAAGAATCACATTTGACATTTCTGCACTGTTTTCTACAATACACTGAATGCTAGAAAACATGCTGTATAAAAGATAAAGAAACACTGAAATTCTAACCTTTTTGGGACAAATGCTACATACTAGCCAGGCTCTTCAATACAGGGAAAAACAGACTCTAAACAAATACACATGCCAGTGCAAAATGACAACACACTAGTACTGAGCTATGCAATATACACAAATAAATAAATAGCACATACACAAACTGTGCACCAAATAAACAGAAGACAAATGTAGAAAAGCTGCACAAATACCTGCCTCTCCGCTGAGGGAGCTGCTTTATTTTTGTAAGCAAATTGTGAAGAAAAACACAAACTTACCTGCTGTTGTTGCAGATGCAGCAGTTCTACTGTGCTTACTTCACTGCACATGTCACCACTTGATCTCCCATCTCTGCTGCCAGCATCTAATTGGCTGCATAGAGTGCTCATTCCATTTTGATTCATTGAACTGTTGCTTATTGTCTCTGTTGCAGATTCCTGCATCATGACTTAATACCTAAAAGTGATTAAGAAGTATCAATTAACACACACGTTACACCTTCGCACTTCTATTATCAAGATGCCCCTCTCTGCCAATTACAAAGACAGCAACTTTGGAAGGAGGGAAAACACACAGGCTGCTCAGTAATTTACCAAGAGAAACGCAATACAAATTCAGCTTTTATCCAGATACTAATCACTGAAATTATGGACCCTATAGCTTCCTTTGTGTGGTTACTCTTAACAGCCAAAATAGCATGCTATGCAGGCAGCATGGTTAAATAGCATTTATGAAAGGCTACATTTTAATGTCGTACCTATAAAATCGAGTCAAATAAAAACCCGGCTGCACACACTCCACTATATTTCCTATTATCTAGCTTTGACAACCATGGATGACTATACAGCCTTATTTAAAATATTCACTATCTTGATTCTGTCAGAATTTTACAGCACATCCTATGCAAGGCTATTGTTTAATGATGCAAAGCTAATCATACAAAATTAAAATTTTGTACCAGTGTTACAAATCATATGGTATCAAGCAATGATAAATAGTCTAATGGGCTCTCTCTTTTTTTGTGCCTAAATAAAATTTTGCCTCCAAGGCATTTTAAGAAAAAGCTCCTGCTGCAAACACGTCAGATATTGCCTATTTTTTTAATCAAACGGCTGATATTCATTTATTTTTCTGACATTTAAAACATTTAATACTGTCCTTCCTGGGAAGTAATTAAGCTTATGCATGAGCAGCAATCAAACTGTTCACTTGAAGATGACTTAAAACTCAATTTTAACATAGGCAAATAAATGAAAGATATAAAATTAATTTTCCAGGCATGTATTAGATATGAAAGCTAGAAATAAAATCTATCAAGAATATCACTAATGATTGTGCTAAAAACAGCATAAATTATGCATATTACCTTCTCTACAGTAATAAATGTTTTATCGTTTTCACTGCATAAATATACTGTACTTTCAGGGTAGCAATGAGATGTCCTGCCAAGATCAGTTGAAATCCTTGCAGTAAATAAAGAACCAAGTGCCCTTACAAACTCGAATTTCAAGGTATACTGTGCGTGTGCTTTATGGAAAGGTCAATACGGTGCGTGCGCCCCCAACTATAATTTATAACATTGGAATGGTCTCAGGACGCTAAGGTGGCTGTCAGGGCAGTTAGCAGCCGCACAAAACTTATCACACTATACACACACAACAGGCAAATTATGTTTTTCACACTGCCGCTTGCATTAAAGGCCCCAATTAGTTATGTGTGCAGTGTGACACAATATCAAGATAATGGCATTTCGCAATTCACTGTTTACTGTCCACAGCGTAATGATAACGGGGAGGAAAAAGCATATTCTATTAGTTCACCACTACACTTGACATACGCCACAAATGGCTGTTCCTTGCAAATATACAGATCTATTTCCAAAAACCATAATAAGAATATAATGATGGTTTCGGTCGCCACCTGCCAGGTGAGCCTGCCTGCACGTTTTCGTAGAGGAAGTGTAAAGAGAGCAGTCGTAGCTACTGTAACTATAGTAAACAGTCACTAACCAGACGTGTTTGTGAACAAACATACCATTAAACATTAACTAAGAAGATCACAAATGGAAAATGTGATGCACATGATGAATTTTACCAGTAAAAAACAAAAACAAAGCTACTACTCTTTTCTGAGATTAGGCGGTTAATAAGTATTCAAATTAGGCATAAATTTTACATGCACAATGTTTAAAATATTCAGTAAAATATGTCTGATTTCTCTCTCTGGGTGTTTGAAAATTCTAATGTATTTTCCCCTCCACCAAAGGAAGAAAAGGAATGCGCTGTCTACATTATTTTTTTTTTATATCTTTTTATACTTTCTAGGAAAGTGCAAGGAAGCAGATCGTAGAAATCTTAGAAACTTTATCAATGCAGCTATTAGACAATTTTATGCTTGGCATTGAAGCTTAATGCTTCCGAACTCAATCACTGAGACGTTCCAACGTTCCAATCGCAAAATAATTTAGGGAATAATTGAAAGGAATGGGTTGTGTCTGCGAACGTATATGGTAGCGAGACATCTTATAGTAGTATATAAACTGGAAGAAAAGGCAAACAAGGCTGTCTTAGCAAATTAGAACGTTATGTTGACAAGGAGTTTATGGCCTGTGGTTTGTGGATCCTTGTTAAGAGCTTAGAGTATTTTAAGAGGTACTTTCTAAAGGATATTATAATGGTATTTTATTCAAAGCTATTGAACGAGTGAGCGGGCAACCCATAACACATGAGGCGGATCAACTCCTTAAAGTTTCAAAGGAAAAAAACAAATACAGAAATAGTTCTTTTCACACATGACATTCACATAGTCGTAGTGACTCTTTTTTTTCCTTTAAAACTGTTTTGAATATTTTTTCACTATAGACTACAGTAAGGGCGTATTACAAATGCTGCATACTACATGTGAGGTTGTGAGCATGCCAGGAAATCTGTAAAGGTTCTTTTGATCAGAGACGTTTGGGGCAGAGATAGAACAACCCTTCTGTCATGTTTGGGCAGAGGTCCCAACATTTACCCCATGCTTTGTATGAGGAGATTTCGAGCGTTGAATGATAAACAGGGGGCTTGGGCATATGAACTATTAGTAGATTGGCCTAACCACTGACTGAAAATCCACCAGTGGAGACACTAGACCTGTGAGAGAGGATCTCCTATTTCGGGGAAGAAATAAAGCACATGACTCCAGCCACAGAGCTGCTCTCCGTGTTTATCCGCTCGCAATATTCCATCCACAGACGTGTATCCACACTGCGAGAGGAAATAATTCAGCAAGTTTTCTTTCCTCGCCAAGTGGCATTAGAGATACTTATTCTCTACATCACTTCCCTTTTGAAACATTAAACTGACACTGGAAGTGACTGCACGAGATTGCATTTTCTCTTCCTAAACAACCTGAATTGAAAGGTTACTTAGTGTAACAATATTTACTTGCAGAATTGTGTTGTTACCAAGGGTATAATGGATGGTGGCTATGCAGGTTTACGCAAGAATGAGTGAAGCATGAGGCGTTAGCCATGTGTTTGACATGTTTCAAATTGCTATAATCCAGCATTAAACACACCCAGCAATTCAAGCCATTTCTTGCAGCCATAATCTTGAATAAAGCGTGCACAACCACTTATTATATAAATTAGTATACGACTCCCTGTTATAGTCATAACAGCGCTTTTGTGTTTATTTTTCATCAAGATGTGGCTTTCTTATTTGTACAAATAGCAGGATAGAAAGACATAGCTCAATTAGACTTGTTCACTTTATGATAGGGTAGCTCGGAGCTTCAGATCCGCTTTTTTTTTTTTTTCCACAGCAAGGTATGGATTTTTTGGGTGTTAAATTCCTCTTTGCCAAATATGTCATTTAAAAAAAAAGAAATCACAGGCTTACAGTACATCTCCATTCTCTACACTGCTGAGTTTCCAGTGTAATGCAATCCACACTAGAGTTCTATACAAAATGGCAAGTTACCTAAACAAAAGGAAGTAGTGTGGAGGCATTCCATGCATTCCTTCTATTCACTGGACAAGTTTTAGAGCTTGGGAAGGGTGCAGACATTTTTAAATGTCCAGCTTCTTAAAGGTTTTCAGGAGATATATGCTTACGAAACTGAAACTTTATTCGCTCAGCGGAGGCCTCTTTTTACAGAATGAAATCATTTCTGAAATATTAGCAAAATGAGCAGGTACAGAAAAGAAACAGTGAGGTATTATACTGCACCACTCACAGGCTTAAAACCACAGTAACCGAAAGCATAGGGTAACGGACCACTATCAAAGCTACATCACTGCCAAGGCAGCAGGATGTCGGTTTGATATTATAACCTGGAAACTGAACCAAGCATATGGGATACTAGGCAAAAAGCAAGCGGTGGTTGGAAAAAGTCATATAAGGTGCAGCTTAAGGCCTAAACTCTCAGCTAGATATATGGAAAACAGCAGCGTGGTGCATCATAGAGACGAGGCTTTATATAGAGAAATAAGAAGAATTCATATACAGGGTTGGAAGCTACTGTACACAAGGATGTGTGCAGATAAATATGTATATACACTGTGCTTATCCCAAAGTCTAAACAGATACAGTGTATTTAGGAGCTGATGATGTACGTATAAGAATGCCAAATGTACACAGTATATGGGCTAAATAACGCTGTGCCTATGTGATTAAAGTAGGTATATTGACAAAAGATGATTCTTAAGGAAACGGATATTCCTTGTGGCATATTCCAAACTGAAAAAAAACTGCCACTTTAAGTCAATCTGGGTAGTGCACTTGAATTAACTCTTTCCTTGCTGTGTGGGCCTGAAGTACAGTCTAGAAGAAGAAATGTGCAGACTTCTAAAATAGGCAGCGGGGGAACACTTTCAAGAAGGTGTCCCAAATTTAGCACACATCTTTGCAGCATTTTTTGATTCACCTGGCAAATAGTATCAGATTTCCAGATCCCCTTAACCAGCGCACTGCCACGGAAATATTTGCACTTCTTACTAAAGGGAGTCATATTCATAGTAATGGTGCAGGTAGATATTACTGACGGTCAATAAATGACCCAATTAACATCACATTGTGTTGCTATATATAGAGATACTAGATAGATAGATA